>NC_083778.1:5007988-5197988 GCF_963514075.1 Conger conger | reverse complement strand
CACTTACACATGATACACACACACACATGCTGTCTATCTGTCAGACACAGCACACATTCTCATGCACAAATGCTGCTCATATACACACTCTCACACACACTCTCACACACTCTCTCTCACACACTCATACACTCTCTCACACACTCACACTCTCTCTCACACACACACTCACACACACTCTTTCACACACTCTTTCACACACTCACACACTCTCACACACTCACTCTCTCTCACTCACACACTCACTCTCTCACACACTCACTCTCTCTCTCACACACACACACTCTCTTTCACACACTCACACTCTCACACACTCACTCTCTCTCTCTCACACTCTCTCACACACTCACACTCTCTCTCACACACTCACACACACTCTCTTTCACACACTCACACTCTCATACACTCACACTCTCTCACACTCACACACTCTCTCTCTCTCTCACACTCTCTCCCTCACACTCACACACTCTCTCTCTCACACACACTCACACACTCTCTCTCACAAAAACACAACCTTGTTCACTCTTCACTCATCCTCCTTTCTTTAAATTTATACAAGCAGAGTCTCCTTCCATCTCTCTCCCTCTCCCTCACTCGGGCGAGAGGGCATTCCCAGCATGCCTCGGGCCTTACCGCTGTCCCTCTGCAGTCTGGGGCTCTGGATGTGCGTTCCCTAGGGCGAAATGGAATGATCTTTGCTCTTTCAATAACATACACCTCTCATTCACAACATGATCTACGCTATCTCGATAACATACGCCTCTCATTTACACCATGATCTACGTTCTCCCGTTAATATACGCCTCTCATTCACACCGTGATCTAGGTTCTCCCGATAACATACGCCTATCATTGATATCATGATCTACGCCCTTTCAATAACATACGCCTCTCATTCATACCATGATCTACGTTCTCTCGATAACATACGCCTCTCATTCATACCATGATCTACGTTCTCTCGATAACATACGCCTCTCATTCACACCATGATCTACATTCTCTCGATAACATACGCCTCTCGTTCACACTACGATCTACATTCTCTCATTCACACCATGATCTACGGTCTCACAGTTATCACAGTTATCACATTCCCACATGTTCCTGATGGACGCAGGGTTGCGAACAGGGGTAATTGCGGGACCTGTCTAGGACTGGAATTGAAGGGCAGCTTGGCGTGACCGTTAAAACCAGTAATTCTGACAGACGCCAGAAACTTTACATTCTCTCTTCTGTGTTCTCTCTCTCTCTCCCTCCCTCTCTTACTCACTCACATACTTGCACAAACACCATCATCTGATAATGAAACACCCCGTTTAAGGTTTCGCTTGAAAAGGTAACAAGCAAGCGCAGCTGACTCCTTTACAAAATGGCTGGGAAATCTCTGGCATTTGTTTACCAGTTGGTTCATAACCAGATACACACACACACACACACACACACACACACACACACACATACTACACACAAACACATGCACATATACACACACTCCGCAATAACAACAATAATGTAAAAGCATTTCATATGTAAACCGGGTTTAGCTGGGTCTACAGCTCTGATAGGTGCTCACAGCACAAGTTCAGAGCATGCTGTACACACACACACACACGCATACAGTGTCCACATACACACACACACACACGCTGTACACACGCTGTACACATGCTGTACACACACACACACATGCTGTATACATGCTGTACACACATACACACACGCTGTACACACACACACACACACACGCATACAGTGTCCACATACACACACACACACACACGCTGTACACATGCTGTACACACACACACATGCTGTATACATGCTGTACACACATACACACACGCTGTACACACACACACACACACACACACACACACACACACACACACTGCCAGTGTCCCTGGTTCTCACTGGGTTTGTTTCAGGTGAAGAGCCAGAGACTCAATGAATAACACATGACTACAGTGTGACTGCAGTGACCTCCAGCTCAAGAAGGAACTTAGCATCACTTACAGGTTACACACATTTGAGGACTCACAGTCAAAGTGAGGTCATTGAGATTAGCTATTCCTCGAGTACAGGACTGAGTAAGTTATATTTCACCAGCAGTACATCAGCCAGAGCCGAATACAATTATAAAATTACAGTAATTAAATCATGAGTGACAGTGTGTGTGTGTGTGTGTGTGTGTGGGCGTGTGTGTGTGTCTGTGTCTGTGCCTGTGAGTGTGGGTGTGTGTGTCTGTGAGTGTGTGTGTGGGGGAGTGTGGGTGTGGGCGTGCGTGTGTGTGCCATGCGCTAACGTGTGTGTGTATGTGGCATGTGTGAACGTGTGTTAATGTATGTGCATCGGGGGGTGGTCCCAGGTAGACCTGGTGCACTAAAGATAAAAATGAACAATGGAAGCAGGGGGCTGCCATGGCGATGAGGAAAGCCCATTCATTCTCTGCCTGCCCCCAAAGCCGGGAAACAGGCCAGCTTGGCATGACGGCGGCACCTTACTGCGGCCATTTTAGCGATGCCACGCGCACAGGAAGAGAGGACAGGGCCCAAGCAGAAAGGGGGGAATGGATGAAAAAGAAACTGAAAGAAAACAGGACGCAGGGGCGGTCAACCTCGATCCACACCGCGGTCCATCGGACTCAGACAGTCCCGTTCTGTACGTGGTTCTGTATGTGTTCTGTACATGTTCTGTACGTGGTTCTGTACGCGGTCTGTACGCGGTCTGTACGCGGTCTGTACGTGGTTCTGTACGTGGTTCTGTACGTTGTTCTGTACATGTTCTGTACGTTGTTCTGTACGTTGTTCTGTACGTGGTTCTGTACGTGGTTCTGCACGTGGTTCAGTACGTTGTTCTGTACATGGTTCTGTACATATTCTGTACGTGGTTTGGTACATTGTTCTGTACGTGGTTCAGTACGTTGTTCTGTATGTGTTCTGTAAGTGGTTTAGTAAGTGGTTCTGTATGTCGTTCTGGACGTGGTTCTGCACGTTGTTCTGTACATTGTTCTGTACGTGGTTCTGTACATTGTTCTGTACATGGTTCTGCACGTTGTTCTGTTCGTGGTTCTGCACGTTGTTCTGCACGTTGTTCTGCACGTTGTTCTGCACGTTGTTCTATACGTCGCTGCTTCCCGTGAAATGGGTATCCCCGGCGTCCCCCACGGCCCTTTTTCCGCACGGAAAAAAAGGCAGTCGTCCGGTCCTAAGGGCGCGTGGGCAGACAGGTCCTCAGGGCGCGTGGGCAGACGGGTTGGGCGTGCGGCGGGGTCTGTATCTCCTGTTAATGTCTGACTGGACCCCACATCCCCAAACCTGGGACTGAGGCTTCTAAAATGGCTGCATAGAGAGAGACAGAGGGAGACAGAGAGAGACACAGAGACATAGAGAGAGACAGAGGGAGACAGAGAGAGACATAGAGACATAAAGAGAGAGATAGAGAGACAGAGACAGAGATAGAGATAGAAACATAAAGAGACAGAGACAGAGAGAGAGATCCGTCACTCAGGCAATTCTGTGGTGTTTTTTAAATCTACCTGCATTAATTCAGGGGTAATATATTGGACAGACTAACACCCATGCTGAAAATCAAGGAATACATAAGTAATTTAAAAAAAATATTAAAATATAAAACTAACAAACCGCACTCTATCGGCATGGAAACTCCCGCACTTCAACGGAAGACTGAGGGAGTCTCTGCCACGCTACACCTGTCCTCAATTACCCGTCACTCCTCAGAAATTAGGGCTAATTAACGGGTTCCGTGTGCATTAACAAACCACCTTCTTTGGGGGGGCTCGGGGGAAACACATTTCTTTGGGGGGTGGGAAGGGGGAGGAATCAGAGGAGGAAAAAGAAAAGTTTCCTCTGCCGAAACTCGACAGCGAACCAATTACTCGCTTCGGCGGTTAAGTAGTCCAAAGGTGTGCAGGGCAGATCCGCGCGGCGAGGGTCCCAGTTCCGCCGTGTTCAGAGGTGAGAGGCGGTCAGGGGAGACTTGACACTGTCTGCTATACTTGTGAGGACATTTTTCGGGAGGGAAAATAACGATGCGGGTAAACACCGCGGGAAGGGATGACGCACTCAAGGCTGGCAGGCGGTGGCGTTATGAGCATGTGAGCAGCTGAGAGAGTGAGCTGAAGAAATTAAGGCATTTGTGTGTGTGTGTGTGTGTGTGTGTGTGTGTGTGAGGGACAGCGAGAGAGAAAGTAAATGTGAGGAAAGAAGTGATCAACTGTGTGTGGATGATATTGTGACTGGCGACTGACTGTCGTGTGTGTGCGTGTGTGTGTGTGTTTGAGAGAGAGAGTGCATGAAAGCGAGCAAGAGAGAGAGAGAGAGAGAGAGAGCACAGACTCACCTAGCAAAGTTGCTAACGCTAGCTGGCTAACCCGTGAGAAAAGCAATTTACAGTGATGAGGGGGAAACTCTCCTCAACCACACACAATGTTTAGCTCCCACCTGGGCCATTTTGTGCCCGAATTCTCACCACGCTGAGGCGGAGAGGGAGCAAAGAATGTTTTGGTAATTGACTCAGGGGATGATTAGATGGCAGGTTGAGAGAGCCAGGGTTGGGAACTTAGCCAGGACACCGGCTAAGTTCCGGACTCTTTTGCGAAGAGTGTCACAGGATCAGGTCAGCCGGGACTTCGGTTTAACATCTCATCTGAAAGAGAACACATTTCGCGTTGTGTGTTCAAACACCATGAGCTGTCACTTTGTGGCACTTTGCTGAATGCAAATGAACTTCGAGGTGAGGCTTGCTCAGGAAATAACCAAATAATATGCATAAACACAAGTATACATGCTGAGTAATATTTTTTTACATTTTCACCCTTCCCCCCCACCCCTCAACAATCCCTACAGGGCACCAATGTTGCATACAATAATTGAACAACAGGATAGTAATACACGTAGTACATAGTTAAAATAAAAACAAAATCAGAAGAGAAAAGTGGATCAGTGACTAAGCTGGACACGGTAGGCCACCGTGGCATTGAATGGACTAATTTAGGCTGGAACCTCAAGGAGAGTTTTTAGGTTATCAAAATATCACGGATCCCCATGCCGAGTGAAATTTGTTTGCGGAGCCTCTGATTGTATGACACACAGGTTATTGAAATGACATCACTGATATGGAATTCCATTGAAATGCCACAAATATGATTGTCAAATTCTACCTGACAAGACTTGATATGTTTTTTTTTTTACTGTAACTTAACCTCCAAAGTGTAGCCCCAGCAAGCTGGCATTCAACAGTAAAGGGCTTTATGTTATTTTGCCAGGCAATTCCAATAAACTCACATCACTGTAAATAGACCTCTCCTAACCTCTCACGACCTCCGGCATTTCTAATGAAACAAACTGGCAGCGTGTCTGTCTGTGGAAAAGCCAGAGATAGGGAGGAAGGGTGTGGGTGGGAGAGAGCACGAGAGAGAGAGAGAGAGAGAGAGCACAGACTCACCTTTAATTCAATGGCACCAGGAACAAGCAGCTACCCTCTAACTCAAGTCAGTTCTGAGAGAAAGAGAGAGAGAGAGAGGTTAGCTGCCAGTTCAAACATGACCAGATACCACCAGGGATAATAAAAAAAATACAAACAAAACAGTACAGACACAGACTCTAGAGGGCTTGGCTACAGTAGGACTCCATCATCACCATAACAGCACCAGCCCATATATCTGTCAGGTCTACAGTGGACTGTGTGTTTACAGAACTGTATCATAGCAACAGTGCAGCATGACCATGTACAATATAACCCCCCAACCAACAACAACCCATCTCGCCCTCCAGTTTTTAAGCGTTGGGGCACAAGGCCTTAAAATAGCGGCAATATGAACGTTGCCGTGAATGGTCCCCTTCTCCATGTTGGGTTTTTCAGACTGGTGGGTTTTAAGCCTTAAGGTGTGACATCACAAATGTATGATTGGAGCGATCTCAACTGAACATTCTAATGCTGATGACACAATCACTGCTGGTAAATGAAAGCAGTGGAGTTCTAGAACACTGACTGAGAATTCTAGGAAAAACAATGACTTCTGAAAACTTGTTATTCAAAGGGTTGGAGAATTTCGAACCTAAGTGCATTTACCTGATTGATACGAGTAACAGTCCCAGACTTGGAAAATAAGCTTTTTTTCAGACCAGGGAGTATCCATGTAGCATCTAGGGTTGCCGCCTGTCCCGGTTTTCCCGGGATTGTCCTTCAGTCCCGGAAAATGTATTCTCTCTCCCGGGACACTTAATGTCCCGGTTTTCAATAGGCTAGGGACATCAAAACAGCACTTAATTTAATGTTTTATGAAAAACAACAACCCATCTCGCCCTTCGGTTTTTAAGCATTGCGGCATGAAGTATTACAATTGAGGCAATGTTGCCGTACTCCTCTCTAAGTAAATTAGACATGAGCACTTCTAATTACTCACCCTAATGTGCCTTCTGAAAAGACAATTTGGTTAAAAGCATCCGCTGGAGGCCTCGATTTTAATTTGTAAAATTAAAGCCAGATTTTTCCTGTCTGACAGCTGAGTAGAGCAGGGCTCGGTGAGCGATTTCTCCTGTCTGAGCTGAGTGGAGCAGGGCTCGGTGAGCGATTTCTCCTGTCTGATAGCTGAAGCTGAGAGGAGCAGGGCTCAGTCAGCGATTTCTCCTGTCTGACAGCTGAGTAGAGCAGGGCTCGGTGAGCGATTTCTCCTGTCTGAGCTGAGTGGAGCAGGGCTCAGTCAGCGATTTCTCCTGTCTGACAGCTGAAGCTGGGTGGAGCAGGGCTCGGTGAGCGATTTCTCCTGTCCGATAGCTGAAGCTGAGAGGAGCAGGGCTTGGTGAGCGATTTCTCCTGTCTGACAGCTAAAGCTGAGAGGAGCAGGGCTCAGTCAGCGATTTCTCCTGTCTGAGCTGAGTGGAGCAGAGCTGAGTAGAGCAGGGCTCAGTGAGCGATTTCTCCTGTCTGATAGCTGAAGCTGAGAGGAGCAGGGCTTGGTGAGCGATTTCTCCTGTCTGAGCTGAGTGGAGCAGGGCTCAGTCAGCGATTTCTCCTGCCTGACAGCTGAGAGTAGCAGGGCTCGGTGAGCGATTTCTCCTGCCTGACAGCTGAGAGTAGCAGGGCTCGGTGAGCGACTTCTCCTGTCTGATAGCTGAAGCTCTTTTGCAGCCGGGTCCCGGGCTTCAGAGCGCTGGACAGTGAGTAACGCGTCTCGCCCCCGGACACGCGCGGCCCGTTAAAACGCAGTTCCACCAGGCCTGCCGCGTCGATCCCGCGGCGGCGTGTTGACACGCCGCTCCTCTCCTCCTGGACAGCCTCTCACCAGGGGAGCAGTGACAGCCCGGCGTCGGCTTCAAAACGCGCTTTCGGGACGCGGCGGCTGGCGATTTTCGATTTTTTACAGGTGAATTTTAATCACGTTGCTCTCAGTACTCTTAAAGGCCCGGACACACCAAACCGACGGTCGGCCATCGGACGTCGGTGGCGCCCTGTCGGCCGAGTCTTTCCGGTGTGTCCCGCACGCCGAGCCCCCGGAGCCGTCGATGAGAGAGAGCTCTCTGATTGGCTGTCCAGCTAGCGAATCAGTGCATGAGAAGAGAAACGGAAGCGACGAAAGCAAGCCATTCCAAAGTTACTATCACTACCAGACATAATTTTCGATTAGTATTACTAAATAGCGAGAGAACAAGGAAATTGCTGCAAACTGTTTGTTGTGAGTGAGACAATGGCTGCTTCTAGGTCCAACGCAATGCAAACGCATTCCCCGGTCTTCCGGTTTCCATTTTTTTGAAAGACAAGAGTTATTACCTCTCACGCAGGTGCAGAACGTACGTGCAACTCGGCCGTCGGCGGACCGTCGTTGCGGTGTGTTCGGCACAGCCAACATTAACGACGCGTATCGACGTGAGGCGGTCTTTGTCGGCGCTCCGCGGCCGACCGTCGGTTTGGTGTGTCCGGAGGAGGCAAGCACAGAATGGACTGTTCTGGTTTTGTTATGTGAATAGATAGCTCAAAGCTCTCAGGTGGGGTTTGAAAGGGGGACTTTTATTCCGAAACTTTTAGTCTTCAACCCGTGACCACGTCTGCATGTTTTCATTCATTAAATATTTTGCATTAACAAGCTGGTTGAACAGGTCTACCTAATAAAGTGCTCAGTGAGTGCGTTTAGTGGAAATCTCTATCCACGTTCAAGGAAATCAACATAGATACAATATATTGCAGTATATTCTATTTCAGTGTGGGAGTGAAAAGGAGATTTTTTATTTATTTTTATTAAGTTACACAGTGTCCCATGATTCCCTGGCTCAGTGCCGACGCCTACGGATTCCACTTCACTTTACGATCCAGAAAAAGGTGCACTTTGGAGACAAGGGGCGGCAAACTCAATTTGTTAAAGGATTGAGAAGAACGCGCCTGCCGCTACCCGGCACTCTTCTGCCGGCGGAAGCGGAGAGGGAGGGCTTTGCGGAACCGCAGACGGCTCACGGATAAAGCGCGAGGAGAACGGCTTTCTCTCCGCCGTGTCGTCCGACGGCGTGCTAAGCTTCCGGAAAAAACGTCCCCCGGGGCTCAGACGGCGGAGATACGGGGGATATTAGCGGGAGAACACGTGTCCGCGGAGCTCGCTGGACAACTGTTGAAGATCCATCCATCCATCCATCCATTATCTGAACCCGCTTATCCTGATCAAGGTCGCAGGGGGGCTGGAGCCTATCCCAGCATACATTGGGCGAAAGGCAGGGATACACCCTGGACAGGTCGCCAGTCCATCGCAGGGCACACACACCATTCACTCACACACTCATACCTATGGGCAATTTAGACTCTCCAATCAGCCTAACCTGCATGTCTTTGGACTGTGGGAGGAAACCGGAGTACCCGGAGGAAACCCACGCAGACACGGGGAGAACATGCAAACTCCGCAGAGAGGCCCCAGCCAACTGGGATTCGAACCCAGGACCTCCTTGCTGTGAGGCGGCAGTGCTACCCACTGCACCGTCCATGCCGCCCCCAGTTGAAGATGTAAAATTTAAATATTATTAGGGATGAAAGCAATGATATGAACAGTAATACCAGCACTGTCCGTCACACAGTAAACCGAAACAACCTAGCCCCGCCCCCAGGCCCCAATGTGAGCCGATTCCAGTTCAGGAACAGGAAGTATCTTTGCTCAATCGTACCTCAGACAGACCCCACAACCTTCCAGTTACAATGCCCTGACATCATTTATTCCAAATGGGCCCCTGTTGGACTGAGCATTGGCTACGAGGATCCGTGACACGACATGCTACCAGCCCAGCTACGGAAAGCCCGCTACCCGTTGATCAGACATAAATACAGGATATCTCAGTTATCTTGTATCAGAAGAACACAGTGCTGGCGTTTCACACAAAGATTTGTTATCCGCTAATCTAAACCGCAGAGGACCCGGGTGTGGGCGGCGGCGGGAGGCTGTCTCTTTCATCAGCTCCCGCGCGCAGGTGCAGGGGGTTATGGGAGCTTGCGGCCTCGCTTTGAAGGCAGCTGCGGTTTCTGATCGCTAGGCCACTTCCTCCTTTCAAAGGGGAGTGGGGCTTCCCTCTGACCAGCTGCATCCCTGCACGCACTGAGAGGACGGGGTCTACCTCAGCCATTATGACATCACAATAAGTAGGATCGTCACTACAATAAAGTTTGACGTCATAATACAGAGGAGCCGCCCACACTTTGCAGGCACTGAGAGGACGGGGTCTACCTCAGCCATTATGACATCACAACAAGGGAGATTGCCATTACAGTGAAGAGGAGTGACATCACAATAAGGAGGAGGAGCGCACACTTTGCACATCTGTGCACCTTATTCATAAGCACTGAATACCATTGACCATTGTGGCTCTACATCAGACGTGGCCATTGGGGCTCAAAAATTTAATTGGTTTTTCCTGCCATCAAAATGAACTGCACTGGCGAGAAAACTCCTCTTCTTATTCAGTCAACAGCTCTGCTTGGCGCCTATCAAATGTCAGATTTGTGTGCTTTTATTCCAGTTTCCAAGTCACACCCAGCTTTCAAATCCCCCTTCTCTGCTGCTGTCCAAAGTACTGAATCAAATCCAATTAAATTTTAAAATGTATTTAAGCAGATGATCCTTATCCAGGATGGTTTTGACAGCATTTTACATTTCATCCATAAAGTGTCATTTACTGGATCAATTCTGCTAAAAGGCTGACTGATGGCTGAAAAGAGGAATTAGCATTTCAAGCATTTAAAAAAGGAGAGACATGCTATATAAAAAGAACAACCATCAATTATGTCACGGAGAATGTCAAGGACAGGTCCTCCAGTGAACCACAGAAGGAAGGCAAATAGAAGAGTCATCATTTCACCGCTCTCAAGGTCTATTATTTCTACAGTACTTTAAATTGCTGGAAATGTTCGAACATCTCCGGATTATCCTGAACATCTGTACTTCTTGACTCCACAGGCACTGGGCCCACAAAGAAATATAACCACATTAACCCTCCGAAGAGCAAGGGTTTTTTTTGTTCTTTCAGAATTCTAGAACAGCGAGTCTCTAGAACTCCACGGTTCAATTACCAGTAGTGATTGTTACATCAGTGTTAGAATGTTCAGTTAAGAATCAACTGTAAGTCTACAGGGCGACATGGCTGTGTCGAAGTGTCCCTGAGTAAGACACCTAACCCCCAAATGCTCCTGACGAGCTGGTTGGTGCCTTGCATGGCAGCCAATCGCCGTTGGAGTGTGAGAAGCATCAATTACTTTGGATAAAGGCGCTATATAACTGCCAACCATTTAACATTTAATCAACTGTATGTCGCTCTGGATATATATATATATATATATATATATATATATATATATATATATATATATACCTCAAAAATTGAAATATTTACCAAATAATTACACAAGTAGCTGATATTTACCCAGAAAATCATAGCTAACAGCCTGCAAACAAAGGGTTGAGCCGTCTGCGGTTCCGCAAAGCCCTCCCTCTCCGTTTCCGCCGGCAAAAGAGCGCCGGGTAGCGGCAGACGTGTTCTTCCTTCTTCTCAATCCTTTAACAAATTGAGTTTGCCGCCCCTCGTCTCCAAAGTGCACTTTTTCCTTTTTCTGGATCTTAAAGTGAAGTGAAATCTTAAAGAAATGTAAAAGTCAGCGCAGTAGCCGATCCCTTCATTGGGAACATGGTACCGTCTGTCCCCTAAGCCCAGTGGGGTAGGATACGGAACGATACAGCCAAGGCCACACGCCACATCCGCATCCTTTGGGTTCTTCAGTGACGAGTCCACATTGACAGAATGCCAGCCAAGTTAATGCGGCGACTGCTCTAGCGCCCCCTACTGTGTGGGAGGCCCGTTAACCCCGCTGGCCCGCATGCTGATTTCCGCCAGGGTGAATCCGTGCCCAGTCCAGGATCTGACATTTGCAAAGGTTGTGCCGTTCGGAACGTTGGGGGGTGGGGGGTTGGGGTGGCTAATCTCGGGGACGCAGAAGGCAAATGAAAGGTTGCCCGCGGCATTTTGGATTCGTTTGGCCCCGCCGGTTTGGCTGGACCCGGATGGGGGGCGGGGGGGGGTGCAGTGTCCACAGAAATCTTTGAGCTTTGTAGGGGGGGGGGGGAGTCTCAGGAAGTACTATGCTTCAATACTGCACACTAATGAGGCACTATCACGGAATACTGCATACTTATGAAGCCGTTTGCCTGAATACTGCTTATGTATGAAGCACTATGTTTGAATACTGCATACCTATGGAGCACTATGTTTGATTACTGCATACTTCTACAGCACAATGCCTGAGTACTGCATACTTATACAGGACAATGCCTGAATACTGCATACTTATACAGACAATGCCTGAGTACTGCATACTTTTACAGACAATGCCTGAGTACTGCATACTTATACAGACAATGTCTGAATACTGCATACTTATACAGACAATGTCTGAATACTGCATACTTATACAGCACAATGCCCAAAATATAAAAATAGGATTACAAAACCTGAGATAGAATAAAGGTGTGGGGGTGGCACAACAGGGCCAAATTATCAAAGGGAGCAAAACCGGATGAAAAAAACTTGCAGTGATAAACTGTCATGTCCTCCTCCCTTGAACGCTGCCTGACAGATAGTCTAAACCACAGCGGAAAACACCCTGGGGACGTTTCCTCAGTTAACTCCGCAGATGAACACGCGGCTGCCAGGTGACTGTAGCTAAGCAGTAATGCGGGATTAAGGGCCTTGCTCAAGGGCCCAGCGCCTGCACTCATCTTATTGTGGCTACACTGGGGCTTGAACCACCAACCTTCTGGGTCCCAGTCACAAAAACGCAGAGGTCACAAATACGTGATCAGAATGTTCTTAACTGAACATTCTAATGCTGATGTCACAATCATTACTGTAACTGAAAGCTATGGGGTTCTAGAACATTATAATGCTGATGTCACAATCACAACTGGTAACTGAAAGCGATGGAGTTCCAGAACACCACTTTCAAATTTTACATTTAAACATTCCATATAAGCCTGCTCTCCAAAGGGTGAAGGCTTCTCCCTCCACCTTTGGGACGCTGCCGCAGGAGCCAATCAGGAAGCCCTCCGTCGGGGGCATTCCTTCCCAGTGTTTCCCTGTGGGGCGTCGGGGCCGCAGGTTTCAGCAGAGCTGTGAGCCGCCACTGCGCCAACGGGTCCTACTTCCTGTTGCCGTGGAGACCTCACTCAGCACAGGCAGGAAGTCCCCATGCAGCAGTGATCCATACATGTGCCTGGACACCCTCGCACACGCACACACACACACACACACACACACACACACACACACGTCTGCATGCATGTACACACGCACACATACACACACTCACTAAGATACACACGCCTGCACACTCACACACACTCACACACACACACACACACGCAGATACTCACAAGCACATGCACACACAGACATAAATAGATATACATGCACACACATGCACACACACACCCAAACATACATACACATGCAAACACGCACACACACACGGAAACATACACACACACACAATCAAACATGTGCATGGCCAGACACAGACACAATCTTCTGGCCAACTTCCAGAGTAAAGAAAGTCCATCCCAATAGCTAATCGGTCTAAATAATACTTCCAGGGATTCCGTGAAAGAATGAGGCCAGAATTCCGGCTCCTGTTAACCCATTGAAGAGCAGGATTTTATGAATATTCCGATTTAGAATGTTTTCCAAATTCTAAGCCAGTGTTCTAGAACTCCACTGCTTTCAGTCACCAGTACTAATTGTGTCATCAGCATTAGAACGTTCAGTTAAGAACACTCTAACCACATATTTGTGACCTCACACCTAAAAAGGTTCATGTCTCCCACAGCGAGCTAGGAGATGAGAAGGGTTTAACAGCATTCCTGCCGGGATTGAAATCACACCTGATGCCTCTCCTGGGTCATAGTAGCTTTGATGAAAAAATAAATAAATATATTTTTGTTGGTGGCTGTGCTCATTCTTCCAGAGGTGGAACACCGCGACCCCACTACAAAATTCTATTAATGCTTAAGGTTAAAGTTAGACCGTAAGCCGGCGTTCATATTTTAATGAAATACAAACGTTGGGCCCAGCGACCGAGGGGCGGCTGCGCTCTCACTGACGCTTTGGCGGTCTGAGGAGAGGAGGAAAAAAAGACATTAAAAAAGGGACAAAGCTTTACCGAGGAGACGTGTGGAAAGGTCACGGGCGAGCTGGGATTGGACCGCAGGACCCCTGGCACTGACCCCTGGCACTGACCCCGACGAATCGGCCGCCACGGAATGTTACGCTGCTTCGTGTTGCGGTGACATCATACCATAGGATTATGCGTTCCATAATACGCATCATTATCGAGTCACACATCGGTATACAGTGGGGTCCAAAAGTCTGACACCGTGAGTAAAAATGGTTCCAACTTTGCATTATTTTCTAATTTAATACAAACTTTTTGAATTATTATATCAGCATAATAATTTGAGTGAAAAGTTGAATTATTCTTCTGTCACTAGCAGAATGGTGTAGAGGTTATGCTGGACACACTGGATGTGTTAGGGAAGCCATTTTTTTTGTCATCTACTATATACTCACTTAAGAGTTATGATGCATTGTGTGTTCACAGATGCTCTTCTGCATACCGCTGTTGTAATGTGTGGTTATTTGCGTGACTTGCGTCACCTTCCTGTCAGCTTTGACCAGTCTGGCCCTCCTCCTCTGACGTCTCATAACCAAGGCGTTTCTGTCTGCTTAACTGGATGTTTTTAGTTTTTCGCACCATTCTCTGCAGAAACAAACTCTTGGGACTGTTGTGCATGACAATCCCAGGAGATCAGCCATTTCTGAGATACTCAAACCAACAATCATTCCATGATCACTTCTTCACTTACATCATATTTCTTCCATATTCTGACATTTGGTCTGAAAAAAAAAAAAAACAGCTGAACCTCTTGACCATGTGACCATCTGCATGCTTTTATGCATTTAGTTGCTGCCACAAGATTGGCTGATTAAATATTTGCATAAACAAGCTGGTGTACAGGTCTACCTAATAAAGTGTATATGCGCCATTTACTACTGAACATGCCAATTCCAGCCTCATCGTCAAGTCAAGTCAACTCACTCACTCAACTCACTCAACTCACTCAACTCACTCAACTCACTCAACTCACTCAACTCACTCACTCAAACTCTTGGAGGACTTGCTGTGTCTGTTGGTTTTTCTGCTCTTCCTGCACTTGAATGCAAACAAGATTCACTGGCTGAATAAAGAGTCTGCACACCTTTTCGAGTCCTAAAATGGCGGCTGGCAGACCCAGCGGGACAACAAACAGGAAGTTGTGCGTATGTGGTGGGCAGAAAGATTACCACCCAATACAACATGATAACATTGTTTTCCCAAATTTGGGGGGTGGACAAAATCCCGAAAGGCCCTGATCTAATTAGCTTGTCAAAGCAATCTCTTCCCCCCACACACTCCAAACTGCTTAAATTCTCTTGATAAATGTACCCCACGGGTACACGGGCAAAAGGTGTGAACCCCGCCTTCTGGTCCTCTTGGTCAGCTCATCAGCACCAGGCAAAATCAATCGAGAGCAGAAAAGTATTTGAAATCCAAAACAAGCACGCATTTGACCCACATCTGCCATCTGTGACGTCTTACGCTTAAGAAACGTGCAGAAGGCAGACCTGGGTCAAATATGCACTTGTTTTAGATTTCAAATACTTTTATGCTCTCGATTGATTTTGCCTGGTGCAAATAAGCTGACCAAGAGGACCAGAAGGTAATTTGAGCAGTGTGTGTGGGGGGGGGAGAGACAGATTTGTTCAGGCAGCAGCAGAAAATGGCCAGAGATGGTCAAAGCTGACAGGAAGGTGACAGTAACGCAGTGAAGACAATTTCAGAGCTAACGTGCTAACGCGCTAACACACGCGGAGCCCTCGTCAGAGATAATTCAGAATAAACACCAGACGCTAAGTGGGGTTAAGTCTTGGGCGCGCATTAACCGCCTCATTCCGCTCGCTGCTTCCCGGGTCGTTAGAGTGGCAGGACGCGGCAGACGAGCTTCTGTTATCAAATTATTATCATCAGCGGCGTCACGCGCAATTATTCTACAGCCGCGGCCCCCGTTTAAATGATAATTGCCGTGGCGGTCCCGTAACCATTCCTCTCCGACTGCCGCGATTAAACGGAGCTCCGGACGAGGGAGCTGGAAAAGGTAGACGTTACGGACACGTGGCTTCGTGTGGGGAATATTCGTCACGCGATCTTACGAGCGCGGATATTCACCTATGTTCAGCTATCCGTGCTCGTAAGATCGCGGTGCGTCCGTGCGCATAGTCTACTGTGCAATATGTTATACGTGCCCACACAGACGGGAGGAGGGGGAGTGTAATATGCTGTACGTGCCCACACAGACGGGAGGAGGAGGAGTGTAATATGCTGTACGTGCCCACACATACGGGAGGAGGGAAAGTGTAATATGCTATACGTGCCCACACAGATGGGAGGAGGAGTGTAATATGCTGTACGTGCCCACACAGACGGGAGGAGGGAGAGTGTAATATGCTGTACGTGCCCACACAGACGGGAGGAGGAGTGTAATATTCTGTACGTGCCCACACAGACGGGAGGAGGGAGAGTGTAATATGCTGTACGTGCCCACACAGACGGGAGGAGGGAGAGTGTAATATGCTATACGTGCCCACACAGACGGGAGGAGGAGGAGTGTACTATGCTATACGTGCCCACACAGACGGAAGGAGGGAGAGTGTAATATGCTGTATGTGCCCACACAGACGGGAGGAGGGAGAGTGTAATATGCTATACGTGCCCACACAGGCAGGAGGAGGGAGAGTGTAATATGTGATACGTGCCCACACAGACGGGAGGAGGGAGAGTGTAATATGTGATACGTGCCCACACAGACGGGAGGAGGGGGAGTGTAATATGCTGTATGTGCCCACACAGACTGGAGGAGGGAGAGTGTAATATGCTATACGTGCCCACACAGACGGGAGGAGGGAGAGTGTAATATGCTATACGTGCCCACACAGACAGGAGGAGGGGGAGTGTAATATGCTATACGTGCCCACACAGGCGGGAGGAGGAGTGTACCCGTTCGCACAGCGCGGTAAAACACCGCGGTTTCTGTCAGTATGAAACGTGTCCTCCCGTTTCCGACTCCGCTCGGCTCGATCTGGCTTTGCGGCGGGCGGAGGTGGCGGTTAGGCGTACAGATAGCGGGGGCCCCGGCGTTAGCGCGTGCTGATGGGGGGCTGTAATGGGATTTCTCTCTCCCGCCACGCCGAGGCCCAGGGGCCTTCTGGGATAGCGGCAGGGTTGTCGGTTCTGCTCAGCGTTTTCACAGCGGGGGGATTGAGTCTGACGGGAGGATCCGGAGTCCAGAACTGCAGCCCTCTTTAACAGTGGGGGTTCTGGGTAAATAAGCAGGCGTGTGTGTGAGTGTGTGCAGAGCTCAGAGGTGTGTGTGTGTGTGTGTGTGTGTGTATGCAGACAGAGAGACACACACACACACACACGCACATATAGAGGCATGCAGGCATACATGCAAGCACACACATACACACAAACTCTCTCTCTCAGACACACACAGACACACATACACACACACACACAATATAAACTATATGAACCCCTCTACTGGCTCTCAATGAACTCCAGTGGTGGGGGGGAAATTATATAACTGCCGTCCTCCACTTTGAAGACAAACAGAAGCACATCAAAACAAACCTTCACTGCTGATCTTTCATCAAGACAAAGCAGCAATACCGTGGCACTCAGAGAGAACAATCTGATCGCAGATACAGTACAGCTATCTTTGATACAATTGATGAGATTCTGTACTCTAAATATCGATCTCTTCTTTCTCATACGAGGGGTTCATAGTGTCACATCGGATACAACCAACACTTCTCGCTTAAAGAAAATTATCAGAAAGGAAGATGTCCATTATAATATTGTATATCTTGTACTGTAGTACTGTAAGCGGGTTCTGTCCGATAGATGGCCAATGGGATTAAATCTCATGTAGTCGGAACCTAATTGGGTAGACGGCGGTTCATTGGTCTTTGATAAAACATAATAATATGGCGGACCTTTTATATACTTCATCTTTTCACTCCTAAACTATCTACTGAAATACATTTCATTAAAATGTCAAACATTAAAAAAACTTCAGGCAAGAAATAAGCAATGCAGTTGCCGAATCTTGAGTCGTATTTCATCGGCGATGCCTAGTTTGAAAGTTTGATCCGGGTTCTGTGTACCAGGTGAGCTGTGCTGAGATGCACTGCAGGCTCTTGTTCACATGACTTGTATGACGGGTCGGGACCACTCCTGAATGTTGGTCCTACCGAGGATAACATCCTAAAAAAAGAGAAAATTGGTGAATTTTATTTTAAGAGATTTCAAGCGATTTAAGAACAAATCTGTTCAGAGGTGTGCTTCTTGAATGAGGCCGAGTGACTACAGCTACAAGTGACTGAGGCAGTCCAAATTCTAACCACACAGCTCCAAAACTATGATGGAGATGCTGATATAACGGTCTCATATATATAACTGGGACATTCCAGTTAGGAGGACAGGTAAGGTGAAGGCTGAGTCACCTTTCAGTCTTTTCTCTGGCGTTTGAACTCAGAACTTATTTTATTTTTTATTTTTTTGATTATCAAATTCCCAGTGAATCCAAGCAGGCTTGGCTTAGATCAGGGGTGCACGACAACGGAACCAAGCCAACGGAAAGCCAATCATTACATGTCCTTCAATCCGTTCAGCTTTTTTTTTGCCAGCATACACTGAGAACAACACTACAAAAGACACAATAGAATCGTTCTTCCCAAAAAAACTGTCTTTACAAGTTGAATTTGACAAACACTCGGGTCGTGCAGCGGTTTGAAGGCCTCTTCTGCGAACACATTTAACGAAATCCGGCTATTATTCGCATTTGAATAATGGAGGTAATATTTAGGCGCAAACAAATATTATATATTCTCTCTCGTCGGAGTCGGTTAAAAAAACGATAACTTTTTTTAAAATTACGAGTCCGATAGCGGATGTCTTTTGTGACAAACAAAAACACAAAAAAGTGTTAGAAATGTTTTAGATTCTTCTGATTGATTCTGTAGGAGGTGGAAATGGGGAAAGTAGCACCAGGGGGGCACAAAATCTGTGGTTCACATCCTCGCTTGCATCAATTTTTCCCTTTTTCTCCCAATTTGGTAGGCAATTGTACCCTATCTAATCCAATTTCTGTTAGCTGGGGGATACACCACCCACACCCCGTCCCTCGGCGGCCCGAAGGAGAACAACACGCCTTCTTCAAGCCGTCTCGTCTCATGCTCGTGACCGTGATTCCGAGGCGCCCGGGGTGCTGTTGTGCACAGGGATCCGCTGGCCAAGTCCCTCCCTCTGGAGCAGCAATCTTTATGCTGCTCCACATGAGCCGGCCAAACTTGGCTTTTGGCAGGACCAGGAATCAAACCCAACAAACTGCAACCGCAAGTCCGCTGCATCCAGAGATGATAGATATTGCTAGTTTCCAACTCCCGTCCCTAGTTAGGCTTTTTTATGAAAATATATATATATTTTTTTTTAATAAGACAGATATATTAATATTCATATTCAATATTACATTTATCCAAAGCTACGTACAAAAAAAGTGCATATCAAGGTGTTTAGAACAAAGTACAGAGCAGCTCGGATAAGGACCAATTCAAAAAGAATCAGAGCATGAACATTAGTTCCAGTGCACATGACAAACGGGCCAAGTCGGTGAGGAACTAGGACAAACTGCAGTAACCAAGATAAATACGGACCCCAAATTTTTTTACTGTTTTACTGTAGGAGGGTTTGGTCTGATAGATGGCTCCATGGGATCAATACAAAGAGGGACGTAGTCTGCCACTGTCGGCACCTGATTGGACAGCACTGCACTTGTCCGCTTTGACCGTTTATAAACTTTCTATTTTTCCTCAATAGTCCACTAAAATATCTTTCTGAAAACGTTTGAGGTGAGAAATAAGCAATACAGTTGCTGAATCTTGATTCATATCTTGCCAGCAATGGCGAGTTTGAAAATTTTATCCTAGTTTTTTGGGCCAGGCGAGCTACGCTGGACGCAGTTGTTTTGCATGGGCAGATCACGATATGCAAATACAGAGCTGCCAAACGTACACGGCACTCATCGTACTGTGAACTGCAAGCAAATGAATGGGGATGGCGCTGGTGAACCAGTGTTCTTCGGCCACAACTTTGCCTGACCCGTGACGACAAAATCGGACCTGATCGTTCAGAGCCACAACAAATTACTGTTGTGTAGTGGTTAAGCTACATGACTGGGACCCGCAAGGTTGCGGTTCGATCCCCGGTGTAGCCACGATAAGATCCGCACAGCCGTTGGGCCCCTGAGCGAGGCCCTTAACGCTGCATTGCTCCAGGGGAGGATTGTCTCCTGCAATGGAAGGCCATAAGCTGATGTCAGCCGGTAGCTCAGGCGGGTTGAAGTGTGCTTGCGTGTTGTAAGCCCTTTCCCCCGGGATCGCGAAGCCATCTTTGCCGTGGGTTTTCATCAAGTGCATCAGCTTTGTAGAAAGGTGCTTCATCGTGACTTTAGAGTTACGCTCTCTCCCTCTCTCTCTCCCTCCCTCTCTCCCCTCTCTCTCCCTCTCTCTCCCCTCACTCTCTCTCCCTCTCTTTCTCCCCTCACTCTCTCTCTCCCTCTCTCTCTCCCCTCACTCTCTCCCTCTCTCTCTCTCCCTCCCCCTCTCTCTCCCCCACTCTCTCTCTCCCCCCTCACTCTCTCTCCCTCTCTCTCCCCTCACTCCCCTCTCTCTCCCTCTCTCTCCCTCTCTCTCTCTCTCTCTCTCTCTCTCTCTCTCTCTCTCCCCTCACTCTCTCTCTCTCTCCCCTCACTCTCTCTCCCTCTCCCTCACTCTCTCTCTCCCCTCACTCTCTCTCCCTCACTCTCTCTCTCCCTCTCTCCCCCTTTCTCTCTCACAAACGTGAATACGGAATATTCAAACGTGAATATTGAATTTTCCGGTAACACTTTGCTTCAACCCCTCGCCAGAAGTCTGACATAACATGTCGTACTCATGACATAGCAGCTGTCAGACGGCGGCATAACAGATGATGTCAGGTTATGTCGAGTTATGTCAAATCTTTTGACACTGACATCTGTCATAACATATTATTTTTCTTTAACTGCCTCAAGAAATTGCACCGCGCGGCAGTAACAAAGGCAATGTTCTGGGATTTTTTTTTTGTTCATTGAAGAGCAGTGGACAGGTCTTTGGTGATAATGGTGATATCATATACTCATAAAAGGAAGGTAGTGGGGGTTATAAAGGGTAGAGAAACTGGCCTTCTCCAGCACAGACAGACCTAACTTGCTGACACGGATTTACATTACATTACATTATTGGCATTTGGCAGACGCTCTTACCCAGAGCGACGTACAGTTGATTAGCCTAAGCAGGAGACAATCCTCCCCTGGAGCAATGCAGGGTTAAGGGCCTTGCTCAAGGGCCCAACGGCTATGCAGATCTTATTGTGGCTACACCGGGATTAGAACCACCGACCCTGCGGGTCTCAGTCATTTACCTTAACCACTACGCTACAGGCCGCCCTATTTGTTTTGTTACTTATTGCACTCTTATTACTGACTGCACACGGAGAAAAAACACTTCACTTGAAACAAAACACACAGCCTTGGACAAACACACACACTTACACTGAACTGGCTGCACTGCCATGGTCGGCCTGCGTTATGCAGTCGGACCGGATTCTGAACCTGAACAAGACGAGCAAACAATGTGCACGAAAATAGCTGAATGAACCTGGCCTTCTATATATAAACAAAGGCCTGTGCTTCTTCCGAGAAAACAACATAAAATAAACTTGCTTATTGGCTATTTGTATTCCGCACCGTGATTTCCATAGCTCCGGAGCTTCGCTGAATTGTGCTATTTGCAAAAAGCAGGAAAATGAATAAATAGAGATAAACGGGTTAGCTTATATCCTGTGACCTTTTCCATGTTCTGGCCCTGATAGGTGCAACAGATAGGCCCAAATTCGTTTTAAAATAAACTTGAATTTATCCATTTAATTATATTGATTCTTCTTTGGAATAAATTAGGGATGGCTGAGGTATAGATGGAAAAAAATAAAATGGAAAAGTAGTGTCCAAATATATGAAAAAAAAACAAACATAAATTTATGTTCAATTAAAAATGAATTTCACTACCAAGCAAACAAGTGCTCAGCCCATGTACTCGACCCAAGTACAACTTTATCACATCCAACAAATGTAAGAACATTTCTATTCCATATTTAAAAATATATATATATTTATAGTATAGCCCCAGTAAAGAAACAAAGACAAAAAACAAACACGTTAAGTTATGATGCACAGCCATTCAGATGAGATTTTAATTGAGGTTTCAGTCCATAAAGTAACAAAGTTCTTATGCTATAGGGGGGTTTTGTAATGGAGTCCATGTTTATTATGTGATTCGTGTGGCGATTTACATTTTACCCAATCAGTGCTACATTTAGTGGGCTTCCAAGGAGAACATAAATTTGAATACAAAACAGACCAGCAACATCAGAACCCCGGTGCTCGTGTGTAAAAAAAGGACATTTGAGAGGACATTACATCCATTCCTTGTTCATAAATCTGACAAAGGTAAACGCGTATCTTTACACTGTGGTGTAATGCACGCTCCAGTTGCAACAAAATGTAATTGGGCCCAGTCTTTGAGCCAAGTTTGGGCACAACACTGTCTCAACATTGACACAGGCTGGTACTGCACATTTCTATGGGTTTCCTAAGCAGGACATTACATGACATTACATTAATGGCATTTGGCAGACGCTCTTATCCAGAGCGACGTACAGTTGATTAGACTAAGCAGGAGACAGTCCTCCCCTGGACCAATGTAGGGTTAAGGGCCTTGCTCAAGGGCCTAACGGCTGTGCGGATCTTATTGTGGCTACACCGGGATTAGAACCACCGACCTTGCGTGTCCCAGTCATTTACCTTAACCACTACGCCACAGGCCGCCATGGACGGACATGGTGTTCACCTCCACGGAGAAGGCCCAGGTCAGAACCTTTTAATAACGACGGCGGGGGGAGGGAAAAGATGTTCCCGCTGTTCCCTCCCCACAAAGCCAACAGCAATATCCTGCCTGAGGACGTTACCTCCGCGGGCACGCTGAATGCCACTCTTATCCGATTGAAAATCTCAGCCCTTTCTGCTCAGGCGCAGGAGAGACCGCTTTCGGTCGGCACGGCACCCAGCGGCTAGGCGCCCAGAAGAGAGGCCCTCGTCCAGAAATGATAAGCCCATCGGGGTCCCCCCTGGCTCCTAGCTAGGTACCATTCCTAAGGTTCTTTTAGGAACCTGGAAACAAAATGGAGCCTAGGAGCCAGAGGGAACCCCGATGGCAATGTCGTTTTGGGGCGACGGTAGGAAAATTTGCTGGGTTTGAGTGATGGTATCCCATGGAGATTGCCCAACCCTGACAGCACTCAGGCCCCAAATATAGAAAAAATAATTCTGATAGCAAAATAATAACAAGATAACGAATCAACAATGACCATAATCACCAAAGTAGCCCACTGCTCCACTGGGTGCAGTTTATTCATGGAAAACATGACAAACATTAATTGCGTTTTGTTGTCTTTTCCCCTGCAGTGTACACACGACATCCCTAATTACTTGGTCTCTAAAAGGGTAATTTTGTTGCTCGGGCGAGTGGGAGAGAGATAACGGGATACAGCGCTAATTACCATCCAGACGAGCCTCGGACGGTTCGGACGGTACGAGATATGTCAAAACAGAGAGACCGACAAGCTCATGAATTACATTCTACTCTAATTATATTACTGTTCTTTCAGCACGGCGAAGGGATCTGCTGGGTTTTTTTTAGCCGAGAACTTGATGTTCATCCTTTGCTCCAAATCCATAGTGTTACAGATCAAGAATAATGAGTTATAAGAACCGAGAATGGGTTTATATGGTGTTGCGCAACGCTACACCAATTAGCCACAACATTAAAACGGCCTGCTTGAACCAGTTTTTGCATGATTAAAAATGCTTTAAACTGTATAAACTTGTTTATAAACACTTGTCTATAAACAAACTTGTCTATAAACACACCATATTTGCATCAGTTTCACCGCATGCAGTACCATGTAATTCCAATGGAGGGCTATGGTGTTAAGATGGTGTGAGACTCGATAATTGCAGAACAAATTTTCCCCACCGTCGCCCTGAAACGACATGGCCATTGGGGTTCCCTTTGGCTCCTAGGCTCCATTTTGTTTCCTAAAAGAACCTGTGTTTCAATACGAGCCCGCCGTATTTCCATGAGAATCGTCATTTGGCCACCCTGTGCACAGCAGCCCTGTCCCATCCAAGGTGGCTTGCACAGGTTCTTTTCCATTTCCGAACCGTCGGGAAATGGAAAACTACCGACGAGCTCAGCCTTTGAACTCATAACATTCCCACGACACCTCGCAGACGGTGGTTGTATGAAAGTTTGACAGCGGCGTAATGGAGCTCACATGAAAAGGAAAAGTGAGTATGAATAAAAACGTTTTTTAACCGGTGAGAGCGGGGGATAATGATTTGATAGAGAATAGCAGCAAGGGGGATCGTCGGCAGGTAAACGGTCGCTCGGGGTTGGAGGCGGCGTTCCCGCTGGGTGAGCCGTTCCGGGTGTTTTATCGGGATCCACCTGGGAAAGGTTGTGAACCGAGACCGCGAGCGAGGCTTCGCGGAACAGCTCGACGTAACGGCCGCTCAAACGCGGAGGCCGCTTTACGGACCCCCGTCCATCCAAGCGATCCCATGACATTCCCATGAAAATACGGAAACGTGAGCGTACAGATACCACGGAACCTCCCTTGGCTAGCCCCGAGCGATACGACGGACAGCTCTGATTTCGCCCAGCTGGACGAGCTTTTCGATTTTGACGAAGAAATACAACCACGCAGTTTCGAAGCGGAATTTACAGTGGAAGAATTGTGTGGGACAGATAGCGAAAGATCAGCTGGAAAAGCGAAAAGTACGTCTAATCTATACATATTTGAGTGTTTGAACAGGTGACTTTATAAAATGTTGACTTTTATATATTTTCTAAAAAGTGCTACACAACGCTATTTATATTTTTTTGAAGTTGCAACTTTAGCTAACCAAGTACATTATGCGCGAGTTAAGAAATAAATTAATAATAAAGTGAATTTCAGGCTTAATGCATTTTTAAATCATGAATTAATGTAAACAACTACATTAGTAAACGGAAATTCATGTGACCTTGCTGTAAAGTGTTACCGGCAAACTTGAGAAGAGCCTCAATGGTCTATTACTGAATATTAATAAATAATATTAATATATAATATACTCAAATACATAACGAGGGGAGCACATAAAGCACATAAAGAGGGGAGGTTTGGCTATACAGCAGCCACGTCATCTCTAACGCAAGCATTAGTTGTGACAACATAACAGGTAAGGCGTTGTGACGATGCCAACAAATATTCATGACATCTCAATTTCTGCATGCGTGTCTAAGCATGTGTATATAAGTTCCACAAATTGGGGTTTTTTTTCCCCCCCGATTGTGGTTTTGTGGTTTTTCCGTAAGAATGCGTGCGCTGGAGTTAATTAAACAGATCTCCGCGCGCGGCCCTCTGTTCAACAGCTCTGAAACAGTGACATAATGCGAGACTGACACTTTTGCTTGTTACCAAGCAACGGTCATTAGCTGGGCTCGGCGATACAGAATAGGAGGGTTTATATTGCATCAGCAGGAAACATTAAAGTGATTTATCTAAACGTTCTATTCAAACAATTGCTTGAGGAGAGAGATGACCATGCAAGCCATCTCCCAGAAAAGGCATGAGATGTGCTGACCCTTGGCGATTTAAACCTTTCAGGCGTGAGGTCACAAATATGTGATTAGAATGTTCTTATCTGAGCCTTCTAATGCTGACGTCACAATAACTACTGCATTAGAATGTTCTTATCTGAGCCTTCTAATGCTGATGTCACAATAACTACTGCATTAGAATGTTCTTATCTGAGCCTTCTAATGCTGAAGTCACACTCACCACAAGTAATTTGAAAGGAATGGAGTCCTAGAACGCGGACTTGGAATAAAAAATAATAATAATAATATAAAAAATAAAATAAAAAAACGCTCTTCAAAGCGTTAATGCACTGCTTTAGCTGTCAGATTTATGGCTGCAGTTCTGAGACGAGACTAACAATGCATCTTTGGGATTAACAAGCACAACAAAGCCCTACATCTCCTAGAAACCATTTAAGAAAAAGCTTAACAGCTGTGAGAACATAATATCATCATTTTACTTTTTCTTTAAAAAGCATCACTCATGGTGCAATTCCAAATCATCCGAGCATTTTACTAGAGTATTATGATAAGAATACTAAAATGTGAATGTGAGAATGAGTGGGAGTGTGTGTTTGCGCATGTGTATGTGTGTGTATGCATGTGTGTGTGTTCGTGTGTACTCTTTCCTTGTGTCAATAAGCAGAACAACCCGGGGCACAGATACACCTACTTCAGGTACTTCAAATCAAAATGGCTGTGATTACATGGAAAATCAGTTCTATCTCAGAGAGAGAGATGGGATAATGAACAGAAGAGCCAGTGGCATCAGAGAGGTTAACTGTTTAACTGCATGGGAGCAAGGAAGGCAGAATATACCCAGAGTGGAGTAGGCGTTCTATAAATATCCCCTCAGAGCCCGGCCCCAGCTAACACGAAACGTCCTCACAATGTCAGTGCCATGTGGTGGCGATGTTAACACACCGACAAGACATTCCACTCACTTGTGAGGACATTTTGTGTTAGCTGGACAGTGTCAGAATCCAGTTCCGGAGAGCCTCTGCAACTGCTGGCTTTGGGGGGGGGCTGGAAAGAGTGCTTTGGCTGCATTCCTTCACTCTGTGTAAAATCGACATCTTTTTGGCACAAGAAATGTTTTGTCACAATCGAAATGGCAAGAACAAATTGCCAAAAACAGCTCAGTTTTCTCTTTCAACTTATGATATGTTATTAACATGTAATGAATAGCGTACAACTATGTTTTTAAATGTGATCTGAATATCGTCTTACAGAAGTACTACATTAACACAGGAGAACAAACAGTATTTCCTTTATATGTGCTTATTTCACATAAGGTTCATGATTCCATAGGTACTACAATGCATCTATAGTCTGTCACGGACACTTCATAGAAGGTCTTGCATCTTAAATCCATTCTTTCAGCTGTGTTGCGACTCAAGAGGCAAAGTGTGTAGTATGGCGTGGACAAGCAGTTTTAATTTGATCCAGGTGGTTTTTACCCAGTTATCTATTTACAGTGTGCTAGGTATCTACCCGCTAACTTACAGTTTAGCTAAACACACATGATTGAAGACGATAAAAGATAAGAGATAAAAAGAACGTACAGCGTAATTCAAGCTCATTGGTTGAAAATTGATTCTAATTGTCACAGCCAATGGCGTGGGGGCTTATTCTGATTGTTCGTGTGCAGCTGCCCAAATTGCAGTCTAGACAAGCTATCACTGTAACTCTGTAAACTATTGCTTATTATCCAAGCAACTGATTTCTAGTCATAAAATTATATCAGTTCGTTATCGGTAGCAACAAGCAAATTAGCTATTTGTTAGTATGCCGAATTTACAAATATCCATTGCTACCGATTGCCATTTACCGAAACTGATACTGTTTTATAACTCGATATAGTCTTCGCTTGGATAATAAGTAACTGTTCACAGAGTTTCAGTGATCGCTTGTCTGGAGTGAAATTTGGGCTGCTGCACACGAACAATCAGAATAAGCCCCCACGCCATTGGCTGTGACAATTAGAATCAATTTTCAACCAATGAGCTTGAATTG
The DNA here is from genome assembly GCF_963514075.1 of Conger conger. Taxonomy (NCBI): domain Eukaryota; kingdom Metazoa; phylum Chordata; class Actinopteri; order Anguilliformes; family Congridae; genus Conger; species Conger conger. Next base: position 5,170,518 of record NC_083778.1, on the reverse strand, counting down.
TTGTACAGCTGTACAATGTTTTGGTACAGAGTGACGGCCCGTCAACAGCATACTTTGAAACCCGAATTTAAGGACATGTAGAGGGTGAGTCAACACGTCAGTGAGCCTTTTTCAGTGATAGGAAGGGATTTACAATGGTCTTGTTACAATGATTCAACACAAAAATCTTCCCTGTTGTACCTTTAAAGGGAAGAACCTATTTGTAGAACCTTGAGAATAGGCTTTAAAGCCATTTCAACTGCCATCTACATCCACTCTAGAGTTAGTCATTGTGGCCCAGATACCATACAGAATCCAAGGTCTTACTGGCCAACTTGTTCAGTGCCAAACCGAAGCGTATCCAAATGAATAGATATAAATAAATACAATTCCCATCAATCCTTTTTTTCTTTTCGCTTGGTAAACAATTTATTGAATGTATTCATTGAAATGTGATCCTTTGTATTATTATTTGCATTTTTCTTTCTGTTGAGTGCTTGCATAGTTACACAAAAGCCTGCATTTAGTCTGGAGTCTTGAAAGGGATAATTACCGGCCACTGTCAATCATCAGTAATTATTAGCTTCCCCGAGTGTCTGTCTTTGATTACAAGGCTCAATTTATATAATTTTATCAACACTTTATAAATACGAGCCAATCTTTTAGCATCCCTGACCGCTTTTCTGTTGGGGAATAATTGTAGCTTGCATAATTTTCAAAGTAAAGATCTGACTAGAAAATCATAGTAAAACATTGAAATTATCACTACTTATAACGGGCACAGCAGAAAAGGAACGTTCTTCTCGACACTGGGCCGTGGATTCACACCGGCCCACTGTGCGAAAGGCTATTTAAGCAACAGCTCATCCCTTTTCTACTTTTCCAGGAATATCCACTGTGCCCATTATAAGTAGTGATACACATGTCACTATGATTTTCTTGCCAGATCTTTGCTTTTAAGATTATGCAAGCTACAGTTATTCCTCCAACAGAAAAGCGGTCAGGGATGCGATCGTATTTATAAAGGGTTGATAAAAATAGGTTGTGGTGCGTTGTGATTGTATCACAGCTAAGGGGCATCATTTCAGCCTGACGAGCATCGGAGGCTCCCAACCCCTGCAGCTGTGATAAAATTACAATATACCACAGCCTGGAGTGGGTTATTGCTTTTATAAAACGGTTAACCAGTACAATAATATAGATAATACACGCAAAATCCGATGAAAAGCCTTTATTCGGAATATCATAATTTACAAGAAAATAGTTCCTGCCTGATCGCACGTAGTGATGGACAGGTTGCTACTTTATTTTAATTCCAACCAGCTAGCTAACTAGTCAGCAAGCTAGCATTCGCGAGCAAACCAGCGGACACAAATCTCGAACCTGAAAACGTGCATCAGATAGTTTCTGGATCACGGGGAAGTAGAGGCAGTGTGCTAAGTGTAGCTTTGCGTCCAAAAACGCTGTTGCAAGGATGGGCTGTCTGTAATGGAACACACATTAGAACTCATAGCAGTGGTTTTTAATTTTATCACTGCTATTAACCAATCAGATTGCGATTGTTTTATAGACTGTGTTTAAATATATTATCATGATACGGTATGTAATTTCCAATTGGCGGTAGTTTGGGGGTCAAGCCAAAAACCATCCCTCCAAATTTAAAGAGAAACGTTTTTCGAGAGCTTCGGCCATGTTAGGTAACCGTTCGAGTCGGTCCACTGAAGAGGGCTTCTTTTTCTCCTGGCCGCCCCCCTTACAGTCCCCTGACCTGGCAGCCCCAGGGCGAACGTAAACGTTGTGAATTTGCCTGATGGAAGAACAGATCATTGCAGCTTTCGTTGGAAAACGACAAGCGGGGGGAATTAGGACTGGGTGCGGAGGGGGCCTCCACTCTCCGCTAGGCCCGCTTGGCGCTAAGAGGCCCCTCCCGGCCACCACGGACCGCCGTTACCGCCCGCTAAATGTCTGCCGGCTCCTGGAGGCCCGGCCGGGCCTGTCGGCGGTAATGGGGCTTAACGAGAGTCGATGCGGAGGACCCGTCTCGACGCGGGACGCGGAGATTGAAAAGGTAAAGGCTTTTATGGGGGCAAAGTGGATATGGATTGAGAAATCTGGCCAAGGCTAATGCAGACACACAGGCCAGGAGTCGTGCTGGCAATCATGCTGGCGTTCGGTGGGTTATTTATTACTGACCGTGCTTCCAGACTTGCTGTCCTGTCTGGGCTGTATTCGGTTTGCCGTTTGTTTGCTCTTTCTGGAACTGTCTGTCCTCAAAATAAATCAAGCCCCCTCTCAGGTCCCCGTTGAGGTCAGAACTATAGAATCCCTCCCCACCTTCAAGCGCAAGCTGAAGACACACCTCTTCAAACAGCACCTCTCCCCATCCCTCCCTACCTCCCTGTGAACCTTAATTGTTGTCTCTGTGACTTGTGTATCAGTATTTTAGTTGGCTAGGTAAGCAGTGTTTGGATAGTTAACTTTGGTGACTTTTGCTCTGTTTGTTTGTTTGTTCAAAAAAAAAAAAAAAAAAAAAAAAAAAAAAATTGGCCCTTGTCCTTATCTTTGTTGTACAGGTAGCAGTTGAAATTGTACTTACCTCTAGGGTCTTTCAGCGAACTTATCCCTGGTTATGGGTATGCACTTTGTTGTACGTCGCTCTGGATAAGAGCGTCTGCCAAATGCCAATAATGTAATGTAATGTTATATCTTTTGAAGAGGAGGCTTTTTTTCCCCCAGAATTCTGTGTTCTAGAACTCCACCGCTTTCAGCTACTGGCAGTGATTGTGACATCAGCATTAGAGTGTTCAGTTAAGAACATTCTGATCACATATTTGTGACCTCACACCTGAAAGGGTTAAAAACAAATAGGGTTAAAAACTGCTTCTGCAAGGTCACCGCCTTGAAAGTAGCCAGTGATCAAGTTGGAGAGAAAGATTACTTTTTTCCTTTTGCATTTGTATCCTTGAAAAACCTATCCTGTGCCATTTTTAATCAAACCACAGGCCCACTACAAAGCAATCAGGTTGTAGTACAAACATATTTGTTTTGCATATTTTAATCTAAATGTATGAGGTATATTATAATTTAGTAATTATTTTATGATTATTATTGATGTTGAAGCAGGCAGTATTATTATGATTATTATTATGATTATTATTAACCTGAGTGTTTGCAAGTGTGGTCCACCAGCCCTGGCCCCAGCAGTAGAAATGGATTCTGACGTGGCATTGGTCAGAAACAGTGCTAGACCGATTCTGGGGATTATTGGGCCTGTAAAATCATCCCACCGGAGAGCTGATGGAGGCGCTCAGGACAACTGCAAACAAGGGGAACTTTTATTTTATTTTTATAAAATAAAAGCAGGGCGACCAATAAGAGATACTTCGCCCTGTGTGTTTTTGCTCAATTACGTAATTGCTTTGGATTCAAATACCTTCCTGTGCTCGATTGAGCCAATACTCCAGACAAGCTCAGTAAAGCATAGAGGACTGAAAGATCCCTGAGACTGAAAGATTCATAGATTCAAAGATTCATAAGAGATTTAAAGATTCATAAGAGGTGAAAGGACTTGTCAGAGATGGAAAGGCTCATAAGAGATTGAAAGGTGGAAGGATTCGTAAGGGAAGGAATCAGCAGTGCTGAGCTGATATGAATCCCGGGTGGGGGACACTTTCCGGGAGCGGGCGTGGCCTGAGAGCACCGACACGCTATCAATATTAGAAAAGGGCATGAGCCCTCACACAAAGGCGCTCCTTCAATTGGATGTTGCATAAGTAATGGTGTGGACCTGGCGACCCTAAAGGACAGCGTTAGAAAAGTGCCGTGTGATGCCTCCTCGGCCAATCGCGTTCCCCGAAGCGCCCCCGGTTACGAGAAGAGCCCTTCGACCCTTTTGTGCTCGTCCGTTCAACGCGGGCGGGACTGACCTTTCCATTTCCGCGGTACCCCACGCAGTCGCCGCTGATATCGCCACGGCGTAAATGGTAAATGGCTGGCATTTATTTAGCGCCTTTATCCAAAGCGCTGTACAATCGATGCTTCTCCATTCGCACATTCATACACACACTCACACACCGACGGCGATTGGCTGCCGTGCGAGGCACCGACCAGCTCGTCAGGAGCATTTTGGGGTTAGGTGTCTTGCTCAGGGACACTTCGGCACAGCCCGGCCCGTCTGGCGTCTGTCGCCACGAGTGACCGTCAGGGGGGAAATGGGTGGTTGGCGACGTCGGAGGCCGTTTCCGGTAGTGAACCAGGGTCATTTATAGAGCCGTCAGCAAATGAAAAACAAGGCAATTGGTTGGAACAAAAAGCAGTACGCAGACCGGCCCTCCAGGACCGGAGCTGTGCACCCCTGCGCTAAAGGAAACCCCCCTCAGATGTTATTTTTAAGCATCCCTGTGGATATTCGAGAACAGCTTTAGTTTCCGGCTCTTTCCCTGGCGCACTCGTCTGAAATGGACCGGTTAAATCTGAAGCAACAGTGTAGAAAATTGGGCCGTTTTTACGTCGACGTGTAATTTTAGTTTCCCTCCAGGGGGAAAATCAGGGGGCGTCTGTTTACTGCGGTTGTTCTGGGAAATGCGGAAAGTCTGCAGAAATGATTTGGTGGCGAATGTCGGAAATGTCTGAATTTGCGGGTTATGATAACGTTACCGGCTGGATCTAATGCAAGCGATGGAGTTCTCTCCCAGAAACTTCGAAAACATGTGGAGGGGTTGAGAAAAGGGTTGAGAAAAAGCACTAAGGACACAAATCTGACTCACTCCCAAGCTCATCGCTTCCTTCAGCACTGTCAGAGAGGCGCGTGTGTATAATGTGAATAAGACATGTGAGCCAATGAGATGTGTGAACCATTGGAGCTTTTCTTCCACACACTCACACGCACACACACACACACACACACACTCACACACACTCTCACAAACCCACACGCACGCACACACACTCACACAATAACACACACTCGCACTCGCACACTCGCACACTCGCACACACACACACTCGCACACACACACACACACACACATACATACACTCTCGCACTCACACACACTCTCACACACTCTCACACTCTCACACACATACACTCTCGCACACACTAAAAGTCACAGTAACACACCTCTCTCCCCCCAGCCGATACTCAGTCTCACATGTTCACAAGCCCCGTCAGTGAACCCACGATCTCGCACGGCAGGCGGCAGACGAATGTGTGCCGAATGTGAAACATTTTACATGAGCCGACTTTGCTCTCGACATTTAAAATGGATGGTCCTCACAAGTAGATTTGTTCGGTCTCTTATATTAGTCTTACATTGTGTGTGTATGTATGTGTGTGAGTGAGTGTCTGAGTTTGTGTGTGTGTGTGTGTGTGTGTCTGTGTGTGTGTGTGTATGTATGTCTGTGTGTGAGTGTGTGTTAGTGTGTGTGTGCATGTCTGTGTGTGTATGTGTGTGAGTGAGTGTCTGAGTTTGCGTGTGTGTGTGTGTGTCTGAGTTTGTGTGTGGGTATGTGTGTCTGTGTGTGTGTGAGTGTGAGTGTGTGTGCGTGTATGTGTGTCTGTGTGTGTGTGTGTGTGTGTGTGTGTATGTGTGTGTGTGTGAGTGTGAGTGTGTGTGCGTGTATGTGTGTCTGTGTGTGTGTGTGTGTGTGTGTGTGTGTGTGTGTGTGTGTGTGTGTGTGTGTGAAAAAGCTGGATTAATGGTTGGCTTTAACCAGGTGTTCCCGGGGTCAAGCCGGCCCATTATCTCAGGAGAGGACGAGAATCAAATGCCTTGTTCGGCACGGTCCTCCAGCAGCCGAGCCGATCAGCAGCTGAAATTTCCCTGCGTCTGACCCACGCTGGCAGCCCTGTGCAGTCCCCCCTGTAAAGCGAGAGCAGCTAAAATACATTAAAATATCATAAAAGCCAGGTGGCAGAACGCATATGTATTCGTAGGGAGAATATCCCACCACATCTGAGTAAAGACGGACGGACGGCCTTCTGCAGACCGCACGCCACCTTAATGACGTGTTCAATTGCCTCTCTTTGTACACATATCTTATCTCATATTTTTATTCCATTTGCTTTTAATGCCTTTTATTTATTATTTTCTATTAATATATATATATATTTTTCTTTTTCTTTTTTCTTTTTCTTTACACGGTTTCGTCGATGCCCTGAAGTCGTTCAGAATGGTAAATGGTAAATGGTCGTCATTTATATAGCGCCTTTATCCAAAGCACTGTACAATCGATGCTTCTCCATTCACCCATTCATACACACAATCACACACCAACGGTGATTGGCTGCCATGCGAGGCGCCGACCAGCTCGTCAGGAGCATTTGGGGGTTAGGTGTCTTGCTCAGGGACACTTTGACGCAGCCCGGGCGGGGATTGAACCGGCAACTCTCCGACTGCCAGACTACTGCTTACTGCCTGAGCCATGTCGCCCTGAATAAGCGAAATAATATTTTTTCTAAAAAGGAAAGAAAAAAAGAGAAAACTCGTCTCCGATTAACCAAAGGTGTGCGTAGATGTGCTCAATCCGACGGATGTTTAGTTTTGAATAACTAATATGTTTTGAAAGCCTAATATTTGCGTTTCTGTGCAATCTCCGCCGTGCTGTTGAGTGAACCCTTTGAGACGAAACGTTCCCCAGCGCCTCGTGCAGATGCCATATGCTGTCTTACCGGCGGGAAACGCAAATCCCCCCAAAAACGGCCTGTCACAATCAAACGTGTTCGCTTGTTACGCAGATTATGCGAAAGAAGAAAATAGTCGACAGGTTCCGTATGCTAAGATAGCCGCGCGCAATTTTCTCCCAGGTTTGCGTGTTGAAATGTTGTTGAACGTGAACGGGATGCCTTCGCTCCTTCAAACATCGGTTGGACAGACGTGAGGAGAGGAGAGGTCGATCGACGGCTCGACAAGTCAGGCTTTCCGGAAAAATTCTTGTTCTGGAGAGAGCATTCTGGAGAGAGAGCATTCTGAAGGGAGCGTTCTGGAGAGAGAGCGTTCTGGAGAGAGCGTTCTGGAGAGAGAGCGTTCTGGAGAGAGCGTTCTGGAGAGAGAGTGTTCTGGAGAGAAAGCGTTCTGGAGAGAGCATTTTGGAGAGAGCGTTCTGGAGAGAGCGTTCCGGAGAGAGCGTTCTGGAGAGAGCGTTCTGAGAGAGAGCGTTCTGGAGAGAGTGGAGAGAAGGAGGGGACTTGTGTTCCTTGGGGCTGTGTGGTGATCGTTATTGCGCTCATAAAATATTCAAAATGTCCTCCAAGCTGCCGCGGTTGGGCCGTTTGCCCTTTAGTAATAATTAATCCCCGGCACCCTCCCGTGCCTGTCCACCCAGCATGTGTGTGTGTGTGTGTGTGTGTGTGTGTGTGAGAGAGTGTGTGTATGTGTGAGAGTGTGTGTGTGTGTGTTTGTGTGAGAGTGTATGTGTGAGAGAGTGTGTGAGAGTGTGTGTGTGTTTGTGTGAGAGTGTGTGTGTGTGTGTGTGTTTGTGTGAGAGTGTATGTGTGAGAGAGTGTGTGAGAGTCTGTGTGTGTTTGTGTGAGAGTGTGAGTGTGTGAGAGTGTGTGAGAGTGTGTGTGTGTTTGTGTGAGAGTGTGAGAGAGTGTGTGTGTGAGTGTGTGTGTGAGAGAGAGTGTATGTGTATGTGTGTGTGTGTGAGTGTGAGTATGTGAGGGTGTGTGTGAGAGAGTGTGTGATAGTTTGTGTATGTATGTATGTATGTATGTGTGTGTGTGTGTGTGTATGTGTGTATGTGTGTATGTATGTACGTGTGTATGTACGTGTGTATGTGACTGGGACCCAGAAGGTCAGTGATTCAAGCCCCAGTGTAGCCACGATAAGATCTGTACGGCTATAGGGCCCTGCATTGCTCCAGGAGGGATTGTCCCCTGCTTAGTCTAATCAACTGTAAGTCAATTTGGATTAAAGAATCAGTTAAATAACAAGTTAAATAATAAGTTATTTAAATTATTTATGATTTATGACCATGAGCTGCCAGGGTTTAGAGCTCCAGAAATATGTAAAAGGGGTCAAGACCTATAAATAGGCTTTAAGAAGAGCTACATAGCTCCTTCATAAGCTGTACCTGCCATTTTCATAAGCGTAGCAGGGTTAGCTTATATACAAGCACAAAGTGAACATTCATAAATGTTTGTGTCGCTAACCCCAAAAACACGTGGTGTGTTACTGTGCATCAACGCTGATAAATATCTAACACAATATGTGTATTATAACATATTATAATATAACACGCATGTGGTGCCTTACTGAATCTCAGCACTGATGAAGTGCCATTGCCGAATGACAGACACCAAATATCTATTTTGAACTCGAGTCTGAACTCGTTGCCATGGCAGCAAGCTCTGAAAACACGAGGAAGATGTGGGTCATATTTAAGGGAACGCTCATGCTGTGCTCAGCCCGACACGCTACTGGCCTTTTTAACCGCCGCGGCATGACCGCCAACACGGACACGGAGTGGGGGAGAACCATGCGTAACCGTAACCGTGTGTAACCGTAACCATGCATAACTGTAACCGTGCGTAACCGTAACCGTGCGAAACTGGAACTGTGTGTAACCGTAGCCATGCGTAACCGTAACCGTACGCAACTGTAACCATGCGTAACTGTAACCGTGTGTAACCGTAACTGTGAGTAACTGTAACCGTGTGTAACCGTAACTGTGTGTAACTGTAACCATGCGTAACCGTAACTGTGCGTAACAGTAACCGAGCGTAACCATAACCATACGTAACCGTAACCGTGCGTAACTGTAACTACCTCTCAGTCCCAAGCCTGAAGTAGCCCCACCCAAATCACAAAGGGTTTTGGCTTCGGTTGAGAGAAATGAGTCTTAATAGGGGCTTAAAACAATAGCGCAGCAGCCATTTTGATTGGTTGAAAAGGTATCAGGTGGAGAGTGCCGTATCGCACTCTTGGGACGGAAGGGTCATCTCTCCTCGCCTGGCTTCGTGAGTCTCAGCGGTCGCTGTATTCAAGGTGAAAACCGAAACCAACAGACCCCTGCAGGACCTGAGAGAGGTTTGCAGGGCTGTGGGCTCCAGCAGGATGTTTAAACGGGACTTTCTAAAGGTGAGAAAACTCCAGGCCGCTCCGAACAAGCCCCGTCTGCCAATCGGCTGCTTGATAGAATCGGCTACATAATGCACCATGTCCGAAATGGCTGAATGGACGAATGCCGCGTCGTGTGTTTGCCGCCGAGATCTGGTTGCGAGACGCATGACGTCCTCCGGTGGAATTTGGACATAAAACACTGGAGCAACCTACAGTCAAGGAAAATAAATTATATTAAACAAATATTTAAATAACAAGTATTTTTTTGGTACCCATTACATGACCACCTTGCGATTACCATCTGTGGGAAAACATGGGAGCCAAGTCCAGTACAGTCAACCTGCCCTGAAGTATGTCACCTTGTAGTTGGCTGATCTTCAACCCTGTCATGCCCCTAATCCTGGCAAAGAAACTTCTCTGATCGGTACCACTGTCATGTCCTCTTCCCCCTCCCTCAGCCCAAATCTCCTGACGCTCCTTCGAGCTCACGCCCGCCGCATTCGTCTTCCGCCCGCTGACGACGATGAGCGAATGGCGACTAAACCAAAAAACACCACAGAGTGGATTTATCTGGCGTCGGACTGAGTGCGTAAGCGCGTGTATCTACCGATGAGAAGGGGAGAGGGGAGAGATTCTCGGCTGTTTAGTGGCAGCTCCTGTGGAATCCCTCCAGTGAGGGCCTGTGTCATCGTGTCCTGGCCTCTGATTGGCGGGGAGGAGATGCCGGGGACGGGGAACTGGCAGCGGTAAACGAGGATGACCCTTTCATCCGGCATTAGAGACACCCCCTCCCCACTCATCATCTGGGGGGTCCCACTAATGACAATAAAGGACTTTAAATAAGCACACTTCCCCTGGGAATGGGAACTGTATTGAAGATGAGCAATGTACAGGAACACACACACACACACACACACACACACAGAGATACGTGCACACACATGCACCCCACCATACACACCTACAGACCCATAATGCACTGCAGAGCTGGGGGCCGTGTTAAGCGGAGTGTTCTGCATCTGGAGCTGGGTAACCGTGCTCATGAACAGGTCCCTGGGCAGCTGAAGCTGCACTGTACACACCCCTGAGCACACCAGACCTGCCTTTAACACGGCGAACATTAGCTAACGCTCGCCAACCCGTTCAAACGTTTTTCTGTCCGGCACAATGTTAGCTAACGCTCGCCAATATGTTTCGGTTCGCCACAAACATTGTTTGAACATTTTGTGTACATCCCTCTTGAAATAGAGATGGCAATCTCAGTGGGGTTTCCTGCTAAAATAGGTCACTAAATACGTAGATGTCTTACGAAAGGGAGGGGTGTGGGAGCTGGTGTTTGCTCCATGGATTAAAATAGAGGGAGAAACAATGCAAGTAATTAACAAAATGGTTTATTTTCTTTTCTTAATTTATTTCGGATTTTTCCATTTTTCTCCCAATTCAGTAGCCAATTGTACCCCCCTCTAATTCAATAAGAGTTAGTGTTAGATACACCGTCCACACGGCCAAGGAAGAGCGACACGCCTTCTTCAAGACATCTCATCTCTCTAACCGTGTCCATGATACCAAGGCGCTTATTGTACGCCGATCAGCTAACCCTGCCAAGGCCCTCCCTCTGGAGCTAATTGGCTAATTGGCGAGCTTGGCTTTTGGCAGGACCGGGAATCGAACCCCAGTCCCCGGTGTGTAACAGCAGCAAACTGCAACCGCAAGTCTGCTGCGTCTTAGCCTGTTGCGCCACTGCGGCCCGCAACAAAATGGTTTCTGAGGAAATGCCTTCCCATTCTTGTGGAGAAATGAGTATCTACTGAAGTGTGCAATTAACTAGAGCTTACTCATCATTACCACAAGTCCTCCAAATTCAATTTTGGTTCTGCAAGAGAGTATCTGTACTCAGTCAGCTTTCCCTGTATAAATAAAGGTTAACAATAAATAAATAAATAAATAATAATAAATAATGAAGGGATGTGCTGGCATGTCGCTCATCGTTCTGATTTCACGTCTTTCAGCAGACTGAGACCTGAGAGCGCTCCCCTGTTCTCCTGTTCCACTGTTCTCCTGTTCCCCTCTTATCCTGTTCCACTGTTCCCCTCTTATCCTGTTCCACTGTTCCCCTGACCCCTTCCGCTGACTCAGTTTCCCACCGGGAGTGTAAAACGATAAGCTTATTTATTATTTTAGTTTTTATCTGGGTTTTTATCTTCGCAGAGAGGGAAGAGGAGAAAGAGAAAGAAAGAAGTAAAAGAGGTGGGAAGGAGAGTGAGAGAGGAAGAGTCAGGGAGCGACAGAGAGAGAGAGAGAAAGACAGAGATTCCCTGTGGCTTGTATTACAAGTGTTAATGAATCTCACTTGAGGGACTGATTCTGAAGTCACTCATGAGCAAGAATAGACATTGTGTCATTAGGATGATCCCTTTGCTAGTTTTGTTCCGTTAGGTAAGCTGTTTATTCATACATTTGCGTGTCGCAATATTATTATTTTTATTTTAAAAAAACATTTTTTAAATTTGATGATCAAATAGGCCCTGGTCCTTATCTTTGTTGTACTGGTAGCAGTTGAAATTGTACTTCCCTCTAGGGTCTTTCAGCGCACTTATCCCTGGTTATGGGTATGCACTTTGTTGTACGTCACTCTGGATAAGAGCGTCTGCCAAATGCCATTAATGTAATGTAATGTAATTCACATGTCCACACAAATGCCACCACACTGCAAAGAAACCATCTCATTCATACAGACTCTCAGCTGCAGAACACCAAGATCGAAATTCAGAAATTTAACCCATATTCAACCCCTGCAGTCCGTCGGACAATCAGAGAGAGAGAGTCGCACAAGATTTCAGTCACCTCTACCTGCTGCATAACGGAGCAGGACTGGGCGAGAGTTTGTCTGTTACTCTCAACCTCTACAACGTAGCATGCCCACTTTCAAGGCTAACCCATTTACACACAAGAGCAGGCCTTACATCAGAGAAATTACACATTATCCCACACTGAAATGAGCAAAACGGCACTAAAATCTGCATTAACGCCAATGCAGCCGTGACCCCTGTTAAGAGGCGCCACTGCTAGAAAAAATCTGTTGAGCAGAAATGTTCTTGGCTATAACTGTAATCACTGATTTCTATGTGAAGGGGGGGGGGGGCTGAATGACACAACCTATAATAATAATCTGTTTCTTAGCTGACACTTATCCAAAGGGACTTGACAGTTGATGGTCAGGTACACTGGTCAGGTACAACTGGTCAGGTACACTGGTCAGGTACGCTGGTCCTGGTCAGGTACGCTGGTCAGGTACGCTGGTCAGGTACACTGGTCAGGTACGCTGCTCAGGTACACTGGTCAGGTACGCTTGCGGGTCTGGCTGGTCAGGTACGCTGGTCAGGTACGCTGGTCAGGTACGCTGGTCAGGTACTCTGGTCAGGTACTCTGGTCAGGTACTCTGGTCAGGTACTCTGGTCAGGTCTGGGAGGTCAGGTACGCTGGTCAGGTGAGAAAGTAGAGGCACTCCAAGGATCAAGTGTGGTTTTTTTATTTTTTATTTAAATTTTAATTTTAAATTTTAAAATGTCTCAAAGTGCCTCCACTTTCGTACCTTTGACATGAATGGCAGAAAAACACTGATGGAGTATGCTGCTGAAGCAGTTTTCATTGTGCTGGAAAAAGACGGACAAAAGAGCATGTCAGGAACTGCACTCTGCACTGTTATTTAGAAAGGAGTCCAGGCTGCCGAAAAGGTCCCCCGTCCTCTTGGTAATGCGAGGCTTTGACGCACCGTCGACGTGACAGAACCTCTGATTTCAGGAGAAATTTCCTGAGAAACCCTTGTTGACAGCTTTTAGATAAATTCACATTTTTGTCCAGTGGTGGGAGACATGTTGGATATTATACAATACTGGCCTTATACAATACTCTTATTAGACTGCACTGTGTGCAATTCTGGGGATTGCAATATATGAAAGACGCTGAGGCGCTGGGAAAGGTTCCGAGAAATGCAACCAGATTGATTCCTGGTATACAAGATAACAGTTATGATGATAGACTGAAGATGTTTAATCTCTTTAAGCTTCGTAAAAGGAGACTTAGGGGGATTTGATTGAGGCTTTTAAATTCATTAAAGGGATTAACAAAGTGAATTATAGGCAATTCTTCAGGGTGAGTTTGGTAAGCAGAAAGAGAGGGCATAAATTCTGTACAGATATTAGGAAGTCTTTTTTCTCACAGCGAGTGGTCACTGTGTGGAACAGCTTGCCAGGACATGTAGTGGAGGCAGAAACACTGGGGATTTTCAAGACCAGGCTTGATAAGGTGCTAGATACCATTTATCTGTAGCGTAGTGGTTAAGGTAAATGACTGGGACACGCAAGGTCGGGGGTTCTAATCCCGGTGTAGCCACAATAAGATCCCTTAAGGCCCTTAACCCTGCATTGCTCCAGGGGAGGATTGTCTAATCAACTGTATGTCGCTCTGGATAAAATGGCAATAATGTAATGTAATGTAATGAGGTAAACTAGGCAGTCCACTTAGGAGTAGGAAAAGGTGAGCATTGCTGGGCTGAATGGCCTGTTCTCGTAATTACACTATGTTATATTTTCTTATTATGGGACCCATAATTTTGCCAATGCCTGAAGTGGATTCAGAGAAATAAATGACAGAACCAGGATTAAACACACTTTTTTGTGGGAACAGTTTAAGTACATATGTGTACCATGAATAATTCTTCTCATATTCCATAGGTTTTGAAATTTGCCTTGATAACCATACTTGTGCCCTTCAAATCACTAGATTAATTTCTAAAAAAAAGTATGTAAAAACCAATAAAATGAGAAATTTTAATTGCTGAATGGCCTGTTGCAGTCAAACCCTTTTTTATTGACTTATTTACATTTGTGTAAATACATCCCTCATCCACGCCTCTCTGTGTTGCCGCAGTCATGAGGCTTGATGTAAGAGCCGTGTAAACGAGGATTAAATTGCCTTCTGCATCGGAAAGTGGTTAATGAACGCGGTGTTTGTTCCCGACTTCCAGGAACAGTCCGCAGCGACGAGCTTCCTCCTCCTCCTCGCCGCGTCAAACTGGAGCCACTTCATCGGCGAACGGAACGAAACCTTGCGTCCGACAAAAAGATCATTCGATGGCGAACCAGCCGCGGTTCCTGAGGAAGGCAGGTCCTGTCTGAAGGCACATTAAGTTTTCATGTGCTTATTGTGCAGGGGAAGCTCACACACGGGCCGGCTTTCTGCCTTCCGGAAGTTTCCGTGCGATCGACAGGCACGCTCGGTCCTGGACTCAAGTCGCAAGGCTCTTCAAACGCCGAGCGCACCCAGTGGACCCTCCCGACGAGAGAAGTGCTTAAACGCGGCAGAGTGCTTCACTGAAGACGATTCATTTCACCCTTTCAGTCTCAAACCCAGCGCGAAGGGGCTCCACCCAAATCACACATGGGCACTGTGAGAAAGCTCCGCCTACACATTAAATTCACTTTCATCCAAGTTTACAGTTGATTAGACTAAGCAGGAGACAATCCTCCCCTGGAGCAATGCAGGGTTAAGGGCCTTGCTCAAGGGCCCAACGGCTGTGCGGGTCTTATTGTGGCTATGCCGGCGATCGGCATTCACCTTGTTTACAAGGCTGGTGTGCATCAGGGCATTAAACAGGTTACTACACATAAAACATTTCAAATTAAAAGCGCATTAATGAGTAATGACCCAGGGAAACGAATCAAGCATTTTTTACACTAAACCAAGTCCTCTTCATTAGGTCACTATCTCATTGCATGATTGCTGAACTCGAACTGGCAATCACGGGAAACGGTAAATATGAACATAGTGTCTTCCGGGGCATGTGCCTCCAGCGCAACACACCCGCTCCCATCTCTCTCTGCGCCCACACTGGACGGCAGCAGCTGAACTGCAGATTCAGAAACCCTTTCGTCGGCGGGCTGAGGGAGTGAAAGGGCTCTGTGGGTACGGCGCGTAAGGGGGTTCCACGTGGCGAAAGCATCCCTCTGAATTCACCGCAATAAGCCGGGAGACTCATTCCCCGCCGCCCTTTGAAGAATGAGCTCAGGAGAGATACGGCTGGAGCGTGTCCAACTCCCCTGGCCGTGCTCGCCGTGCGCCTGTGGCACTTTGTACTTTGTGTTTGAGCCCAAGGGGGAGGCTGTAAAGAAGACGTGCATTTCACGCTTTGAAGAGTCGTTTATTATTATTATTTTATTTTAATATTTTTTAGGCCTTTTTCAGCTTTATTGGACAGTATAGTACAGAGAGACAGGAAGAATGGGAGAAGAGAGAGGGGAAGACATGCGACAAATGTCAGATGGTCGGATTCGAACTGCCGACGTCGCGGCTCGCAATGAGCATGTGGTCAGTGCTCTACAGGCTGCGCCACCGAGACACCCTTGTTTATTTATTTATTTATTGAATGGGTTTTTTTGTTTCGTTTTGGGTTTTCTTATTTTTTTTATTCCAAGTCGGTGTTCCAGAACGCCACTGCTTCCTGTTATCAGTCGTGATTGTGACATCAGCATTAGAATGTTTTGAACATTCTAACCACGCATTTGATGTCGCACATAAAAGGGTGAGGGCTGTGTCTCTCAATCTCTCAATCTCTTAGCAGACCGTGTGGATCCAGGAGAGGAGGGGGGGAAAGCACAGAGGCGGATCTAAAAGGCTTCCGGGCTCGCGGGCTCAGATTTAAGAGACTTAAGAACAAATCTGTGCGGATGGGTGGCTCTCACATGAGGCCTGATGATCAAACCGTGCCAGGACAGGTTCTGGTTTTTGTTCTGTCCGAGCTTAACCTCGCTTGAGTCCCTTAACCTCCTCTCTACTCTTTCATTTCTCCGGTCAGTGAGAGGAGTTGAAATCCATTCGCGAGGTTCCCCGGGTACGGTTCCAATCAGGAGCGGCTTCCTGTCCTCAAACGTGTTGATGACCACGTCAGGCTCAAAAGCCACGAGACGAATCCGTTTCCCTATCTCCGGAAAACAACTTCTGGGAAAAGCCTGCGGCGGTCACAGATAGCAGTGAGCAGCTGAAGGGAAACGTGTGTGTCGGCCACATTCCACAGCTTTCAGAACGGGAAATTACTCAGGAAATCGGCAAAACATGGAATGGTCTGATCTGTGGATTTCAGAACAGGAAAATTGGGGAATTTAATTACCCTGGAAATGGGGAAAACTTAGAATGGTCTGATCTGCGGATTTCATAACTGGAAAATTTGGGAATTTAATTACTCCGGAAATCGGAAAAACACGGAATGAACGGTCATGCTTTGTGCTATATGTGCAATGGACAGCATTGCAATATGGTTGTTCCAACCAATCCTCTGTAGAGAGAATCAGTGATGGAACGACGCTCAGTGCAGAGCTGTTTTCCGTCCCCATTCCAGGATGCCAATACTTGGGTGCAGCGCTGTATTGCCTCCCCAATGAACTGTAGCCTTGCCTGTAACAGTTCCCACCAGCAGGATGAATCATATCAAGTTGCCACCCCACGCTACCACGCTAACTCTTTTCCCCCACAGTATTATACACAAGAACTTGAATCAATGTGAATGAAGTCAGCCATTTTGGATCTGAGAACTGCTGCCTTTGTTTCAAAAGAAAGCAGCCCGGGTGGAGGCCAAAAATCTACACTGCAAGCAGTACAGAGAACCTTCTTGAGCCAGACACTGACATCCATGCGTACGCGTCAACAGCTGAAACCACAGGCCATGGTTTGGGGACCTCCCAATAAAGTCGAAAGTTGAACCGTCGGAGTCAACGATGGCGGATTGAGAGTTGTTTTACGATGGACAAGTTTGAGCTCTCTGCTCTCTCCCTCTCTCTGCCTTGATGGCTTTAATTGTTTGGCGATATGGCCAAACTGATGTTCAGTTAACCTAACCCAAGCCTGGCCCAATCGACATAAGCGGAATGAGTTTTGTGAGGATGTTATTGTGCACCCCTGAAGAGTGATACCCCGTTAGCTCTCCTGAATTAATACCGGTCGAGAATGGCGTTGTGTTACGGCACATGAAAACGACGAGACTCTTAACGGTCGGAGAGGAGTTACAGCAACAAACACCCTCAAACCACAACACTGTTTATCCCGCCCCCTTCTCTGTAAACGCGCCGACGTTGAAACACCATTGGCTGTGGCAATTAGAAACAATTTTCAACCAATGAGCTCAAATTATTGTACAGCTATATGATGTTTTGGGACAGAGTGACAGCCCGTCAATTGCATATTTTGAAACCAAAATTTAAGGATTATAAACACAGGCAGAGGGTGAGTCAACATGTCAGTGAGCCTTTTTCAATGATAGGAAGGGATTTACAATGGTCTTGTAACAATGTCTTGAAACAGAAATTACACCTATTGTACCTTTAAAGACCGAGCTGAAGTTATTTTCAAGATGAGCCATGATGGGCAAATTTAAACAGTTGGAATCCAATCTCGTCACTTCTTCAGTCTGTCAGAAAGTGCTGGAACCATGAGCAGGCGACCAATCATAGAACAACTGTGATGTAACTATCACAGCCCCAGTTCTAATTCTGCAGTTTTTGTACGTGCCAAAACACTACAAAACGCCAAGCCATTTCTTACAAGGAGACAAAATTGCTAGGACGTTGGCACACACACATAGACACACACACACACCCCAGTTAGTTTTTTCTCTTCTCTCAAAAGGGAAACAAGGGAGAAAAAAGAAAGGATCAGCACAGGGAAAGAGAAAAAGACAGAGAGAGAGAGAAGGAGAGAGGAAGAGAGAAAGGGAGAGTTGTGTTCCGACCACCCTAAACACACACACACATTTGGCTGACAACAATTACTTATTGCTCGTATTTACATCAGCTCTGGCACGCGTGGGGAGAGACGCTGACCTCAGTAGCTGTTTGCTAAATTGTGCTGAAAGAGGATTAGGACGTTCCAGTAAAATACCTCCCGTCAAACTCGGGTTATCCCGTCCTCATCCTACGCGCGTTAGAGCAGTGACAATTTCTCAGCCAAAAAAAACAAAAAAACAAAAAAACAAACAAAAAAAACGCGGCTGTCAGGGAGTAATCGCGAGGAAAATGCTGCCGCGTAGCTGTGAAATTTTATAAGTGAGGCGTTCTTGCGCGGAAAGTTGGACGAGCCGCGAAATTCTAACGGATAAGAATTAAAGGCACGGCTCAGCTAATGCCGCCTAAAAGCGCGAGAGGCAGTGACGGCGCCGCTGTAATTCGTCGCGTTAAAAAAAGCGCGTTTGTTTCCGCTCCTGCGAGCCAATCTGCCGCCTTTCGGCGCAAGGCGCAGCAGCCTGGGAATAAATAGATTCCTGCGAAAAATCTTCCCAGCAAAAAGCGCCTAGTGCTGATTGCGTGCGATGCCACTGTAATTCACGGATGAAAATCCAGAAATCAAACTTGCGTTTCTCCAAGCAGGCAGCGGCGGATGCGGTTAAAACGGATGCAAGCTGTATGCATGACCAACATGTGCTAGTAATAAATGTGTAAGATGTCAGTCAAAGTTGTCAAAGTGAATATTCCATTACATGTATTTGGCAGATGCTTTTATCCAAGCCGGTACAATAAGTGCATACTGAAGGTCGCTTCAAACCCTTCAATAAGCAGGCTTATACCTGCAGTCACTTGATGGCAAAACTGGGGCAACATCGGCTCCTGCAGTAAGAGCAGTTGGAGGGTTGCCTTGTATGTATAAGTGCTGAAACGGTGCAATAAATTGACAAACATTACCTCTGGCTGACTTTTGTTTTGTTTTTTAGATCGAGGGCAATTTCCAGTCCGCAGAGTCATTGTTAAACCAAAGCGAGCCGTCAGTTTTTAGCTAACGTGAAATGCACAAAGGAAGGCGCGCAACAGTCCAGTAGCATCGACCAGCGGTTCTGGCCTTCTGCATTGGTCCTGGGTACGCTTTTCGCGGTTTGAAGGACTATTTACCCTCTGAAGCCACGTGCTAGAAATAGCGGGATGTGAAGAACAAAAGGCCTACATAAGAGAGGTACAGCGGCTGACATGTTGACTCATTCTCTGCCTGTGTTTATAGTCCTTGTACATTGTACAGCTGTAGAATAATTCACGCTCATTGGTCGAAAACTGGTTCCAATTGGCGTCGTTTCAACGTCGGCGCGTTCACAGAGACAGGGTGGGATAAACAGCGGCGTGTTTGTTGCCACAATTCCTCTTTTGACCGTTAGTTAGTCCGAAATTACCAATTCCTTTAATTGAACTATTTAAGACTGAGGTGAAACAACAGGTTCCTCATGACTGGAGAAAGTGCGGACACCAGGCCACAAATGCAAGCGCTTGCTGGATGATGAATGAAAAAAGCGAGCGCATATAACAAGCCAAACCTGCATTGCGTTTCAAAGAAAATTCCGGAAATTGAATGAAAACCTAAACACGTGCACAGGGGTCCCCAGGACTGGGAATGACAACCGCTGTCTTATGCTGAATTTCACAGCTCATTCCGCATAGAACTTGAATTTTTGCTTAAAAACTAAAAACTTAGTACATATCTCTTTGTCTCCGTATTTTAGAAAACTGCACATCGGTGTTTGCGATGTTTGCGACACAGGGCAGAATCGACGCCCGTAAATAGGCGATCCAGCGGACTCCGTTTCGCGAGCGTGGGAGTTTTTATACGCGATAGCAGGCGGTGGACTGTATTCGCGGTAACCTTTTAAATTATACCAAATTATACTGCCGGCTGCCCGTTCGTAAGCGCGCCGCATCCCACAATGCCTCTATTCATAAAAAAAGAAGTAGTATTTAATGAGTACAATTAGAATGATGAGTGCCTGAAGGTCTACATGAGGAAATTATATGTTGTCAAGCCACTGCTGCGATCGAAAATAGCTACCTAGAGGGAGCAGAATTATTATAATATATTATATTAATTTTTCTTTCTTTCTTTTTTTTGCGCTTTTTCAAGAATGCCAGAGTAAGTGAACAGTGTGGAGGTGGTTCATTCGGTTAACGCAAGCGGCGTCCGTCCAATGGAAAATACTTGTCCAGTCTCGTTTCTGGACATCGACCGTCCAAAGGGTCGACCACTGTGCGATTTGGGAAAGAATCGTCGACCTTTCTGCTTTTCCCGCTTGCAGGCTGCGAGCGGTTTACCCTTCACTGTGAAGGATCCGATCGTAGCCCCTTGGACATTACACTACCGGTTAGTCTCATCTATTAACCCTTTCAGTCCCGAGCCCAATATGAAGCGGCTCCACACAAATCCCAAGGCGTTTGGGCTTTGGTAAGACAGAACTTCATTGGGCTTTAATAGGTGCTCAAAAGAATAGTTTTCAATCACTATCCCCACTTCTGAAAACCCTCTATTTTTTTTTTGCTCATTGTTAATGGACCCACAAGCCTGAATCAACAATATCTGCATCTGCTCCAATAGTTAGACTCACAAATGAACATGACCGAATCGATTCGTGACATGACCGAACATGGATTCAGCAGAGCACACAAAGACAGACCATTTAATTTAAGCAGCTGCCATAAATATTACAATAAGACTGTTTCAATTATGTCCTGAGGTTATGTCCCAAAACTTTGTCTGGACCTCACTTTGCTTCCTTCACTAATAAGCAACACAACAGCCATAACACTGGACAGGAATGCTGCAAATATTAGGGCTAAAATGAAAATGATTCACTTGTTAATTAATCAGTGCAATTAATCAACTAAGGGATTAGTGGAATTAAAAAAATTCCAAAAGGTGCAATTTGTTTTTACATACACTGAATGTATAACGGCCAGCACGGATGGTGCAGTGGGCAGCACTGCCACCTCACAGCAAGGAGGTCCTGGGTTCGAATGAATGTATAATGTGTTCACCAGTCTAGAGTATGCAGTTCAGATTAAAGAAAAGCCTGATCTTTAGATCTAAGGCAGTGGAGTCAGGTCTTATCCAGGAAGGGCCGGTGTGGGTGCAGGTTTTTGTTTTTTCCGAGCAATAACATAAATGATTAAGGGCATGACTGGGACCCGCAAGGTCGGTGGTTCGATCCCCGGTGTAGCCACAATAAGATCCGCACAGCCGTTGGGCCCTTGAGCGAGGCCCTTAACCCTGCATTGCTCCAGAGGAGGATTGTCTCCTGCTTAGTCTAATCAACTGTACGTCGCTCTGGATAAGAGCATCTGCCAAATGCCATTAATGTAATGTAATTGAAGACTGCAATCGGGTTGGGTGTGCTTGTATTGGGCTAAAACCAAAACCTGCACCCACACCGGCCCTTTTTGGGAGTCTTTTGGCTGATCCAACGCAAGAAAATGTGAAAACTCTTCAATAGGTTGCGTATTTTCTTGGGGCACTGCACATACACTCAGTGACCACTTTATTAGGTAGACCTGTTCACCAGCATGTTAATGCACGTATCCAGTCAGTCAATCATGTGGTAGCAACTAAAAGCATGCAGACATGGTCAAGAGGCTTAGCTGTCAGAGCAAACATCAGAATGGAGAGGAAATGTGATCTAAGTGACTTTGACTGTGGAATTATTGTGGGTGCCAGGGTGGTTTGAGTATCTCAAAAACTGCTGATCTGCTGGAATTTTCTCACACACAACAGTCTGTCAAGTTTACAGGGTGTGAAAACAAAAAACATTCAGTTCCGTTGGTGAAAAGCAACTTGGTTATGAGAGGTCAGAGGAGAATGGCCAGACTGGTTCAACCTGACAGGAAGGAGATAGTATCTCAAATAACCACACCTTACAACAGTGGTATGCAGAAGAGCATCTCTGAACACACAACAAGTCTAATAAATACTTAATACATTTTTCACTGAGTGTATACATGCTTTGGGCTAGTATGACCTTTTTCCCCTCTGTTGTTCTATGGGGTGTCTGTGAAATTCAATTACATTAAATCTATGTTTTTTTTCTTTTATTTATTTATTTATACTATGTATATTTTGTCTTTTAAATTTTTTATTTTTTTTATAAATGTGTTGATTTTATAGTTTTATTTGATCTTAAGTGATGTGTTGTTTGGCATTGTGTCTATTTGTATGGTCTTTGTTTTTCACATCTGTAAACCAATTTGTGCTGGATGCTCGAAACGTGCTCGACAAATATAGATATTATTTTTTGTTATTACTACATGAATTACTTTCCAAAGCCAAGGCAAAAAAACGATATCAATAATACAAACTTAGGCACAGCTACTCGGTTGCATGACAGAAGTCCTTGCTGAATGGAGATGACTAACCTAAACCAACCAAACACAGAGTAACCTTGAGAACATGCTCCGCCCAACCAATCCTAATAAACCAAAACAAAATGGACGTTTTTTTTTTGTGGTTAGTAATTTATTTACAAATACAAGCAGCATCGCAAACATGCTTTCAATGAACATCTCACCTCCCAGGTGGTTTTTAGACACCAGTCCATAAGTATTTGGACAGAGGTACAATTGGCTTGTCAGACATTTATGATTAGCCAGGCGTATTCAATCGCTTCCTTAGTGCAGGTATGAGAAGGCTCTCAATATTTAGTTTTGATGCTAGGGTTTTGATTGCCTTTGGACTCACTCAGTGACACTCAGTGTTATTGGCATTTGTCAACATGAGGACCGGAGTTGTACCAAAGACAGTCAAGGAAGCCATTATGAGGCTGAGAAATAAATTAAAAAAAACAGTCAGAGACATTGACCAAACAAAAAGCCAGACAGATCACCCAATGTAAATACCCTCAAATTAAAGGTGACAGTTTGAATTAATCTCATTTTTGATTTCATCACGTAAAATCCAACCTGCTTGAGTACAGAGCCGAAAGAACAGAAACTGTACCGCTGTCCAAATACTTACGGACTGCAATGCATATATTAGTTTTTTTTACAGGACCAATTTCAGCGGATGCTCTTCTGCGTGTTGACCAGGTCACGCTCGATAAAATACTCGACCTCAATAAAGTTTTACCTGGTGAAACCAGTGAAACGAACCGCACAGACAGGTTTGGAAAGGTAACATTGCCATCTGCTGGTAGAAAGTGGTACTGGACAATTCAGCTGTCAGCAATTCAGCTGTCTCAGCTGTAGTATATTCTTACGCTCAACACCAGGACACAGAGAAACCTAAAATGTACATATTGTAATGGCCTATAAAATTATGATCTGGCAACTGTGTAACCTTGTGTTCATAATTCATGAAGACCCAGTGCCACGGTGTGTATTTTTTTTCTCTGTGACTTCCGAATGCTCACATTCTTGTTGATCTTGTTGATACTTACATTACATGAAGCTCGACATTAGCTCCGTAGACCATATGCGATTTTAATGGCTCTGTGATGAATTAATGAAGGGTTGTAATGTGCCGGATTTATCCTCTTCTGCCCTAAACCCTGTTACTATGACTACTAAAAGGGATTTTATGGCAGGTCTGTGTCAATTTCTTTTTTTTTCTTTTTTTTTACTGATGATAAAAAGCAGCAGTTTTTGAGCATCGAAGATGGTATTTGTGGGGAGAAAGTCATTTATTTGCATCACGCAAGCCCAGTTGGCATTTAAAATCCATCAGTTCATCTGTGCCTGAAACTGATTGAATTGATTTACGGTCAACAGCCGCTTGTAACGTAGACAACATCAAATTGATTGAAACACGTACAGTCACGTATGGTCACGTACGGTCGACGTTTATGGCCAACCAACCCCCAGGGAGTGCTCCTGGATGAACATACCATAAGATTCTGCTCTCATCGCTGTCTGGGATGGGTGTCACAGGGTCTGCACTCGCTTGGTTTTCCTCCTACCTCTCTGGTCGCTCCTACCAGGTGACTTGGCAGGGCTCAGTTCTTGGGCCTCTCTTCTTCTCACTATACACCATGTCTCTTGGTTCTGTTATCTCTTCCCATGGCTTTTCTTATCATTCTTATGCTGACGACACCCAACTCTTCATTTCCTTCCCCCCCAACACCCAAGTCACCACACGGATCTCTGCCTGCTTGGCTGATATCTCTGCGTGGATGACTTCCCACCACCTGAAGCTCAACCTTGCCAAAACTGAGCTTCTCTACATCCCTGCTAAGTCCTCTCTGTCAATCGACCTCTCATTGACTGTTGAGGACTTTGTAGTTTCCTCCTCCCGTACGGCAAAGAATCTTGGGGTGACTCTTGATAACTGCCTCACCCTGGCTCCACAAGTATCCTCCACTGCCAGAACCTGCACGTTCCTTCTGTATAATATACGCCGTATCCGTCATCTCCTGACTGAGAAAGCCACCCAGCTCCTAGTCCAGGCGCTCGTCATTTCCCGTCTGGATTACTGCAACTCCCTCCTAGGCGGTCTCCCAGCGTGTGCCATCAAGCCCCTCCAGCTGGTCCAGAATGCTGCAGCCCGCCTGATCACCAGTCAGCCCAGGTCGGCTCATGTCACTCGGCTTCTCATTGGCCTCCACTGGCTTCCTATTGCCGCACGCATCCGTTTCAAGGCCCTAGTGTTGGCATTTCAGGCTGCTAAGGGGACTGCCCCACCTTACATACAATCCTTGATCACTCCCTACTCCCCAGCTAGACCACTCCGGTCTGCCAGCTCTGGTCGCCTTATGGTTCCCTCTCTACGTGCACCTGGCGGTCGAGCTGCACGTTCACGCCTGTTTTCCATTCTGGTTCCTCAGTGGTGGAATGACTTGCCTACCACTGTCAGAACAGCAGAATCCCTCCCCCTATTTCGACGCAGACTCAAAACCCACCTTTTTAAACTCTACCTTAGTCCTCCCTCCTGATTTCCCCTGCCCCTCCTTTCTGATATCCCTATCCTTGTCTAACCCCCCCCCCCCACACAAAAAAAAAAAAAAAGAACAGCATTTCATGTGTATTTTGCTAGTTTCTGGATGTGATGCTTTGACTTATGGTAGAACCTATGCACTTGTAAATCGCTTTGGATTAAAAGCGTCTGCCAAATGACAAAAATGTAAAAAATATATATATATACAATGTTCAATATCAAGGGACTAGCAGTCTGTTTTGGTACAGAAACTACCTCTTTTTATTGAAAAGATGATTTTACCATTTCAGTTTATACAAGTTTTATGGTTTCTGACATTTAGGTTGCAGCCTACAGCACCAGCTTACCACCTGGGTGCTACTATGTATATTGTCAGGCTGGTCCTGGAGTACCCCAGACTTTCTTTCTGAACTGACCTATTGATTAATTATGAAAACTGAAAGCGTCTGAGCACAAGTTTCCTCATGTCACGCTGAAACCATGTGCAGCCAGAATTCAATTTTGTGGCAATGGTGGCACTGAAACACCAGAAACAACATTTATAAAAACACACAACTGAAACCCGACTTATTATTAGCGAAACGAATCCCGCACTTAATCGTTGCTCAGAAAGGCACGATTTGTACTGGCTGAAATACTCAGCGATTGCAATAACGCATCGGTGATGGTTCACAGGACTGAGATTCATTTAGGCTCACAGGTTTGTTTCATTACGATAGAATACATTTTGTGATCAAACAGACATAAATACTTTAGTTTTGTTCAAGTAATAAAAAGAAAAACACAAATGAGACAGATCCCATTTTCACTTTTATTTTGAAATTCTGTCCTTTTGGTCACCGGAAGTCTTTCTTTATTGTGGTTTCCTTTACACTGTCGGAAAAGCTTCGAATTTACACCAAAATAATACTCTGGAAATAAATTTCTCTATTTTTATATAATAATACAGAAAGGACAGATCCATGGATGAGGACGGATTGCCAATAGTAGGATCCGGGGTGGATCTTACAAAAGTGAGCTAACGTGCTAATAATGTGTAATACCGCGTATTCTAGAGGTAGCTGACATACAGTTTAACTAGCTACTAGCTAATTGTGTTTCTGGTCGTCCTCCAGGTACCAGCTATCCAGCAGAAGAGAATCGTGGCATATCTTAATCAGTTTATAGTGCACACAGTCCGCTTCCTGAACCGGTTCTCCACCGTCTGCGAAGAAGTAACGTCCTCTCATTCTCTATGAATGGATCACTTGTCGGTGGTAAATCAGTGTGTCGTAGGTCAATCGGACTGTTAAATTAACACAATCTTTTCTTTCGTTCAGAAATTGGCCAATGTATCCCTTCGTATCCAACAGATTGAAACTACGCTTAGCATTTTGGAAGCAAAGGTTGGTTGTAATTAAACGTTAGACAAACTGTTTTTTTTTTTGTTTTTTTTTTAACATAGTTGAATGATTTCGGAATTGTTACATTGTTGAGGTGTGCAAGTCTCACGTGTGTGCCCCTCGCTACAAGCTTTCCTCCATACCTGGTCTGGAGGCTGTGACGGTCGAGGCGGCGTGTCCCACGCAAGTGTCAGCCGATGTCAACGGCTCAGTGATGATGTCCAACAGCCAATTGGAAGAGGCGGCGGCTCGGGCTTCCACTGAGGTACAAGGGAACGCGACTTTAATACACATGAAATCAAAACACGAACACCTCATTTTCATATATGCAATGAACTTTACAGCCTGAAATTATGGCTGGGCAGGACAACTAATGTAGGCTACAGATTTTAAAAAAATAATTGTAAATCAGGGAGAGTGCACATTAATCAACATTTTCAGTTTACACAACTAATTGATTTATCCGTTTAACCGTTGGGGAGCGGGACAAAATATAGTCTGACCCTTCATAAATGTAGTGGGGAGAGAGGGACAGCTCTAGTTCCCCTGGTAGGAGCCTGAACACCCAGAGCCTCAATCAATTTGAGAAGATAATCTTTGCTTGACAATATGAGTTTGCCATCAACAACCCGCACACAAGCCCCAACGCAGCTCCAATCTCAAAACGTTAGCGCAAAGTCACGCACATGCATTTGTAATGCTGTTAGACTAAACATATTGGGCTCACTAATAGGAATGTGTGTCCCTACCATAACCTCTCTCTCTCTCTCTCTCTCTCTCTCTCTCTCTCTCTCTCTCTCTCTCTCTCTCTCTCTCTCTCTCTCTCTCTCTCTCTCTCTCTCTCTCTCTCTCTCTCTCTCTCTCTCTCTCTCTCTCTCTCTCTCTCTCTCTCAACACACACTCGACGCGTCACTACAGCATTGGTGAAATTAAAAAGGCTATAGACTACACAGGCCTTCTCTCTTACCGAATAAATTCAGACCAACTGGG
This sequence comes from Conger conger, assembly GCF_963514075.1. Lineage (NCBI taxonomy): Eukaryota > Metazoa > Chordata > Actinopteri > Anguilliformes > Congridae > Conger > Conger conger. Next base: position 5,143,388 of record NC_083778.1, on the reverse strand, counting down.
CCTTTCTTTTGTGGAGCACTGTGCGTCTATGGTCCGAAAAAACGTTTCTCAGCGTGGAGAATTCATTCTCGCACGTTGCTGTGGAGGCACCGAATGTTGAGGCATGTTTGAAAGCAGGCACTACGCTGGGCATTGCGATCAGGTGTGTGTGGTCGTTTGAGAGAATGTGCTGTTTAGTCCAATTCCCCTCGATTGGCTGTGATTGTTTTTGTAACTTCGTACTATGCATCACTTACAGTCGATCGCAAGCCATTTTCTTATATCCACTATCTTTATCTTGAAGTGTAGTCTGACAATCACATGGATGGATGTACGCTTGCTCTCAAAGGTATTAACGCCGTCTGACTTGGTCAGTGCCCGCGCTTATTTCGATGTGATCGGTCAAGTACCACATCAATGAGCAGACTTCCTGAAATTTGACCTCACGTAATGTAAATATGACCGACAAGTCAAGTGTTCTTATTTGATTTTATTTATTTATTTTCCTGCTTTTTTAAATTTATTTATTTCATTTTACAAAACATTTAGCATTTTTAATATGATACATATAAATGACACGCCGACACTGTAATAGTACGTTTTTTTTACCCAATCATTCAACCTTTATTTACACTCGGAAAGACACACTGACGGACAAGCGCCCTCTTTTACAAACGTGCAAAGTTACAATGAATATGAAATAAAATATTCATAAAAATTAATGAATTAATAAATAGATACTTGTTAAAAACAATACAATAAAGCGCTTTTGAGGACACGCAAGATCACTTTACAGGGAACCAGGATAAGACACACAACAGTAGAGGATATATATATTTTTTAAATATATATATATATAAAAAATGTTGTACAGAACATTCAAATAAACGTTTCAATGTGCCCCATAGTCAGCTATTTTTGCCTCAATTGTAAGCACCAGGAATGTTCTAGAACTTAGAACCAACTGTCAACCAATGAGCTTTACAATCATAAGGGGTTTCCAATGGCCTTGTGACAATGTTTTCACACAAAAATCTTACCTATTGTACCTTTAAATCAACTCGTACAAAGTAGGCCGACATAAGGCCCTGCTGTGGTCCAGAGTAGGGCCGTCAGTACTCTGTTAGAGCTGAACTAGCACGGGGCCTGTGTGTTAACTGTGTGTGCAGTTAAGTGCATTTTGAGTTGTATGTGACCTCAGTAGGCTCTGCTCTGCTCCGCTCTGCCTGCACAGGAGCCAGGAGAACAGCCCGGAACGGAGGCGGCGAAAGAGAGCGTCCTGACCGTCGCCACAGACTCCCGATACGCCAGATACCTGAAAATGGTGCAAGTGGTGAGAGCCATAGGTCAGAGGTTATAGTTCAGGAAGGGGGTCACAGTGAAATCCCCCCCTTGTTCACGCGTCGCCCAGTTTTCGGAGGCTCGCTGGGTTAACTGAAGGCGGGGTGCTTCTCAAGCCGTGTTCGTTTGGTGCGGATTGCTGGAAACCTGACCCACAAGCTGAGACTCCTATTCCCTGATGGTTTAGATCGCTGATCCTCACTCCTGGTCCTGGACAGGCGCAGGGCGTGCTGGTTTTTGTTGTTACTCAGCACCTAGTTGAATCGATTAAAGCGGTTAATTACAGTTAACTCACCTCACCTGGTTTCCTGGGAATTGGTTGCTGATATTGAGGCGAAAGCAAGCCACACCCTGCGGCTCTCCAGGACCAGGAGTGAGGAGCACTGGTTTGGATTGAGTATCTGGGGATGCGAGTGCCTTCACAGAGATGGAACTGACACACACCAGCACATGCACACACGCACACAGAAAACTCACACAGACACACACAGACATATACACACACACACAGACATATACATACGCACACAGACACACACACACACAGACAGACATACAGACACAGACACACACACACACACAGAAAACACATGCACACTGACACACACACACACACACACACACATACATACATACACACACACAGACATATACATACGCACACAGACACACACAGAGACACACACACACACATACACACACACATACATACATACATACATACACACACACAGACACACAGTGTACCTGTTTTCCCTCAGGTCTGGACGGAGACTCAGGTCTTGTGTTCGCTCCGCAGGGTGTTCCGGTTATGGCCATTAAAAACAAGATGATCCAGGAGGGCTTGGACCCCAATCTGCTGGAGTGAGTTTGCGTGCTTCCCATAGTCTGTGCCACTGAGTGGGGTTGGGCTCTCTCTCTCTCTCTCTCTCTCTCTCTCTCTCTCTCTCTCTACACTACACTTCAGTCAATTCAATCAGGAATGGAATTTTAAAAATTCTTTAATTTAGCGTTATAGAACGAGAACCTATGGTATATCGTGGATATTGGCACAGCTAGCAGGGTGGTTAGGCACGATGCAAAGAGGAGTACAATTATTATTATACATTATTATTATTATTTATCTAACTCTTTCAACCACCAACCTTCCGGGTCCTGGTCATGTACCTTAGCCACTTACAAGCTGCCCCCAAACGGACGAAATTGGAATGGAGCGGCCCTAATTCTCCTATAGGCACTTAGCGTGTTCGACTTCTCACCCTCCCTCACTTCCTCTCTAACTTGGACGGGTCGCCTCTGCTAAGTTCTGCCAGCAGGACGGCATTGTGTCAGTTGGTGAATTGTTGCCGACTGTCTGATTGAGTGACAGGTCCTTCTGCCCGCTTTCTAGCACTCCTGACGCCCCTGTGCCCGACGGAGGGAAGGCCTCGCAGGAAGCCGATGACAGCTCTGACAGCGAATCATCTTTCAGCGACTGAACAATCCGGGACAGGAAGTCCCGCCCGTTTGTAGTGACTCAAAAGGACAAGAGTGGTATTTTACGGGGAAAAACATCTTTTAAGCCCTTGGGATGGCACGGATCTCACAGCTCAGTGCAGTGATGTGGGGGTAACACTAAAGCAGGGGTGCGCAACAAGGGCCGATCCGTTTCAGGATTTTGTGTCAACCTCTGGTCTTAAGATACGATTGAGTCAATTAAATAATTAATAACATTAATAATCTGACATGTGCATGAGTACCGGCTACAGCTGCAGGCTGCAAGTGTATCCTGATGATTTTACTGTGCTCAAGTACAGGCTTGAACCAGGGTCATTTATAGAGCCGTCAGCAAATTAAAAACAAGGCGATTGGTTGGAACAAAAACCAGTACGCAGACCGGCACTCCAGGACCGGAGTTGTCCGCCGCTGCACTAAAGGAATGACCCCTATTTGCACTTTGATTTTTGAGGACAGGACAGTAACTATACCATATTTTCATGGCCAAGAGGTGACCAACATGAGGGAAGTGAAGTGAACATTGGTTAATATACACGATAGTAATGGCACCAAAGTTTTAAGCAGCCAAGCTTAATTTGACCACACATCCCAAAGTCTGGCAAGTTTGAGGGAATGTACTGTATTTCATAGAAATTACTATGGAAATGTAATCTGGATTTCCCCCCACAAGCCCGTGCTCTGGCGAGACGGACTTCTTGTTTGTCTCGTGATTCGCACCTTCGCCGGAACGTCAATGTCTTGAGGGAAATCTCGGCCGAGCGACATTAGGGCGACATTAGGTTAACCCCAATATAACCCAATATTACCCAAATAAAGCCGAACTATGTCCTAGCTGGCCAGAAAACGTTCACTTTTCAAATGCTACCGGGTTTTCACCCGAATCACGAATACCTAGGCAGTGTTTCATCGACTTTTCAGTACAGAAATATTCACAATTTAAATTAAGAGTTAAGTGTTAAGTGGTAAGTCTGTTAAGTGGGCTCAAGAACTATTGGCACCCCTCACCAGCAATGCACAAACAAAAAATAAAGAATAATATAATTATAGAGAAAGGTAATACACCAACATGTGCCAAGTACTGTACTTTATTAATGTTTCAATGGAAACAACCAAAATCATAACAATCATTTAATAAAAAATAAATTTCAACAAAATCAAGGTTTCAGAATTATTGGCACCCTTCACCTAGTACTGAGTGCAACCACCTCTGGCAAGGATAACAGCATGGAGTCTCTTCCTGTAATTTTTGACAAGATTAAGGAACACATTTGGAGGGATTTTGGACCATTCCTCTTTGCATATCCTTTCAAGATCCTTCACGTTCTTGGGTTTGTGCTTATCAACTGACCTCTTCAACTCAGCCCACAGGTTTTCGATTGGATTGAGGTCTGGTGACTGAGATGGTCATTGCAGAACGTTGATTTTGTTGTCACGGAACCATTTCTGTGTGGATCTTGAGGTGTGTTTTGGGTCATTGTCTTGTTGGAAAGTCCACCTACGACCAAGTCCCAGACTTCTGGCAGAGGGAACCAGATTTTCTGCCAAAATTGCCTGATACTTGCTGGAATTCATTATGCCATCAATCCTAACCAGTGCCCCTGGACCTCTGGAATTAAAACAGCCCCAAAACATGACTGACCTACCACCATATTTCACTGTGGGTATGAGGTACTTCTCCTTGTATGCATCTCTGTTCCTACGCCAAACATACCGAAGCTGTATCTGACCAAAACGTTCAATTTTGGTCTCATCTGACCAGAGAACCTTGTTCCAGTCATAATGTAAATGATGTTTGGTGAACTCCAAGTGCTTTCTTCTGTGTCTTGTGGTCAGAAAAGGCTTTCTTCTGGCAACCCTTCCAATGAGGTTGTGGTTATGGAGGTGGCGTCTGATGGTGCTTTTTGAAACCTGGTGACCCCAAGATGCCACCAAGGCCTGCAATTCTTTCACTGTGATCCTTGGGGATTTTGTTGCTTCTCTCACCATTCTCCTCAGTATCCTGGGGGGCAAAATGCAGTTGCGTCCTCTACCCATGAGATTTTCAACAGTTCCATATCTTTTGAACTTTTTTATAATTGCTCTGACAGTGCTCAGTGGTATATTCAATCGTTTGTGAATTTTCTTGTAGCCATTACCACGTTTATGAAGGTCTACGACCATCTGCCTCTTTTGAACTGCCAATTCTTTTGTTTTCTTCATGGTGTTGGATGACAAAGGGATATTGCGTGTGTGTTACCTCATTTTTATACCCTAGTGAAACAGGAAGTGATGTAATCACTCAATACAGTTCCTTCACTCATAGATAAACTTAAATAAGTGGAATTTAATACCTGGTTTAATTTTGGTAGGTGTTATTTACAATAATCTTTAAGGGTGCCAATAATTGTGAAACATTGATTTGGAGGAAATTGATTTTTAATTAAATCAGTAAATGATTTTTGTTGGTTCCATTGAAACATTAATATAGCACAGTATTTATCACATGTTGGTATTTCGAGTTTGTCTATAAATATATTGTTTAGAATTTGTTTGAGTATAGTTTGTTCATTTTCTGTCAGGGGTGCCAATAATTTTTGAGCCCACTGTAAGTAGTTCAGAGTCAGTTATTTCTGTGTAGCCACAGCCACAGCTGTTTGGATGGGGAGGGTGTGGTGGTGTTGTCCATTTCATGTGAATTTTGTGATTCCCCCACCCCCACCCTTTTTGGAAATGTGCATATTGCAACACAACTAACACTTATTCTTTACTATGAAGCACATTTTGCTGTGGTCCTGAATTTCCTTATAAGAGATAAACAGTCACAGTGCTTTTAAAACCAGTACGGAGGGGTCGATAACATACACTCACATATAGCTCTTTTAATGTGTCTTTTCTACTGCTTTTAAGTGTGTGTAATATAGGTCAATAAATAAAAAGGCATAATACATACAATAAATACTGTTTTTGGTCTGTAATCATGAAGGGGGTTCCCCGGTGTCCTGGCTAAATACCCAACCCTGGCTCTTTCAACCCGCCATGTAATCACCCCTTGATTCAATTGGCAAAAGCACAGTTGTCTTCCCTCTCCACCTTAGCTTATGTGTATGTGTGCTGCGTGTTCTGGCACAAACTGGCTGCCGCTGCATCACCCAGGTGTGTGCTGAGCGTTCTGGTACAAAATGGCTGCCGCTGCATCACCCAGGTGTGTGCTGAGCATTCTGGCACAAAATGGCTGCCGCTGCATCACCCAGGTGGGTGCTGAGCGTTCTGTCACAAAATGGCTGCCGCTGCATCACCCAGGTGGGTGCTGAGCGTTCTGGCACAAAATGGCTGCCGCTGCAGGTGGGTGCTGCACAGGGGTGGAGCTACCCCCTCATCAGCAAAGCGCTTTGAGTGTGAGAAAAGTGCGATATAAATGCAAATATCGATCAAAGGCTTTTTTCTTTTCTTTTTTTTTTTGTCTCTGGCATGTCTGAGAGCGGTCATGTGAGCTTGTTTTCATGTTCGCTGTGTGGGGCTGTTTCTGGAGTGATGCACCTGTAGGGTTTAACGGACGTGGCCTCGTTCTTACTTCTGCCATTTCAACCCGTTATGGGAATACTGCCCCACACACTCACTCTCACTCTCACTCTCTCTCACACACACACACACTCACACACTCACACACACTCACACTCTCTCACACACACGCACACTCACACTCTCTCTCACACACACACACACTCACACACTCTCACACACACACACACTCACACACTCTCTCACACACACTCACACACACTCTCTCTCACACACACACACGCACACTCACACACACTCTCTCTCTCACACACACACACTCCCAAACAATGATTCATAGTGCAATCATTACTCTTCCACGGTTTGGGCATTGGCTTGATCTATTACCCAAATATACCCGCTCACATTTTCATAAAGATACCTGCTGTTTGTCTCTGTGGGTGTGACGCAGCTAAGGACAGAGTTCTACTGTCTGAGTGTGATCCATCACCATGACAACTGTCATCGAGGGAAAAGGACTTCCAACAAAGCAGGAGAAATAATTATATTTTATTACATTTTATTACATTTATTACACAGGAGAAGGCCCACCAGTGGACCTGGATTTTGGTGATTAAAAAAATCTTTTAAAAAATCACTTGTGTAAAAGCGGTGCTCTTGATTATCCAGCCCATATTCAGTATGAATTAAACACTTTGAACAGCTTGTATAAAAATAAATATTAAAATATTAGCACTTGGATGAAAATACTGTCAGTTGAAGGCAAGCATCTCCAGACTCAGCGTCAGCCTGAATCTCTGGAAGAGGACAAGGAAAAGGACAGCTGTTAGTGCCCAAACGAAAAATCTCGAAACCTGCACCGAGGCAGGAGATGGGACACCAGTTCTACAGGTGCTCCTAGTCGCCCCAGTCCACAGGGTGTCCCCCTGCGATGTCCTCTCGAACGGTCACACGGGTTACATTTCCCTGTTCTCTGCCCCTACAGCCTGGAACCATTCACAAATATTTGCAGCTCGATGAGCTGATCTCAATCAGGACGCTCGGAAATGTAGTGAAGGGTTTGGAGGCGTAATCGATGAGAACGTGTAATTCCGCCTTCCGTTTCCTCCCGTTTGCCTTTTTGGCATGGGATTGCGGCCTTCAACTGTATATGTTATTATATGTTTTTAATGTTTCTTTCATGTCGTCTGTAACACTGCATTGCTGCTGTCTCGCCCAGGGCTCCCTCGAAAGAGAGATCTTGTAATGTCAGTGGGACTCGCCTGGTTAAATGAAGGTTAAATGAATAAAAAATAAAAACGCTGGTAACATTTTTTTTACACGGCGTCCATTTTGTTTCCTGGAGAGCTTCAGCTGTGGTAACTCGCTGACGGGCTGTCGCAGAGCGGCCTGGGGGTGGCAGCACGCGCTATTGCAGATGCCTCCCAGTTTCTCACCCGAAATTACGGGCATGGGATGAGATTAAAAAAACACGGCGATCCGATCCCAATTCGGGCAGGAAAGAGGCGTATGAAAACTTGCAGAAGGTGAATGCGAAAGTGCGGGAGGCATAACAGGATTATGAGCTCGATGGCCACAGATTCCAGTGCTTCTCCGGGGTGTAGCATTTGCTACAAAATGTTATGGCACGGTGCCTCCGATTGAGAACAACAAAGTGAACAAAATGGCGGGCAGCAGAGCCAGGCTAATACATGGTGGCGGACGCTGAGAGGCAGATGCAAAGCAAAATGTGGTCGAGAGATAAAGCCGTAGACGGGTCTCGAGAGAGGGCGACCCACCTTGAACTCGTCGATATAACTGAAGAAGAAGAAGATGAAGCCAAAGGCCACGATCCACTCGCAGGAGGCCCCGGCGAGCCCGATGCTGTGCAATCGAGACTGTGAGAGAGGGCCAAGTCAGTCACAAAATGGCTGCCAACATTCCCTGAAGTTAATATTTAGACGATTTCTACGGTTGTCCTGACCATGTCCTGCCAGTGGTTTTACGTAGCCGTTTCTGGTCACGTGCATATGGCTACGGCCCTCTTCGGTCATATTATGTTGTTTCCTGAATTTGAGTCAGTGGTCCTATGGTAATACATGCCCGAATTTGTGTCAGTGGTCCTGTATGGTCATACATGCCTGAATTTGAGTCAGTGGTCCTATGGTCATACATGCCTTAATTTGAGTCAGTGGTTCTGTATGGTCATACATGCCTGAATTTGAGTCAGTGGTCCTATGGTCTTACATGCCTGAATTTGAGTCAGTGGTTCTGTATGGTCATACATGCCTGAATTTGTGTCAGTGATCCTGTATGGTCATACATGCCTGAATTTGAGTCAGTGGTCCTATGGTCATACATGCCTGAATTTGAGTCAGTGGTCCTGTATAGTCATACATGCCTGAATTTGTGTCAGTGGTCCTGTATGGTCATACATGCCTGAATTTGAGTCAGTGGTCCTATGGTCATACATGCCTGAATTTGAGTCAGTGGTCCTGTATAGTCATACATGCCTGAATTTGAGTCAGTGGTCCTGTATGGTCATAAATGCCTGAATTTGTGTCAGTGGTCCTGTATGGTCATACATGCCTGAATTTGAGTCAGTGGTCCTATGGTCTTACATGCCTGAATTTGAGTCAGTGGTTCTGTATGGTCATACATGCCTGAATTTGAGTCAGTGGTCCTGTATGGTCATACATACATGCCTGAATTTGAGTCAGTGGTCCTATGGTCATACTTTCTTGCCTGTATCTGACTCAGGGGTGCTGTATGATCATAGTATGTGCGTATTAGTCAGTGTTTAAGGTTGTTCATACCATGTCCCACTCGTCCATCATTTTCAGTAACCCTGTACAGACAATCACTGATGAAGTAGTTGTTAAACAGGCATATAACTGCAAGATCAGCGCACAGATATGACTCTATTGGAATGATACTGCAAACTGTTGTGCCTTTACTTTTGACTGCACATCGGGTTATGGGTTATTACAAATTAGGTATATAACATTATTGCATGGGAACTACTGTGAACCCATGTTGTCTGTTGTCACAAATTACATACAGTATATTTATTGTTGCACATATCAGCCTATGTATTCTCAACTGTGTTCATAGAATACATAGGCCGATATGTTAACTACCTTCACGATGACTTTTAACTATAAATTTTCTTCACAAACTCAGTTTGGCTATTCCATGCTCACCGAACTCAGAAAAACACTTTGCTTAAACTTTGGTTAAGTAGAGAATTCTCTTAAATTGAGAATTTAAAAGTCAAAGGGCAAATGTTGACAGAAGCCGGCTGGCTGGATTGGGAAGGGGGGGTCATGTGATGCTTTTTCAGTCACGTGACCCTGGAGTGGGTTAAAACCGCAAAGGATACTGGGAATGGCAACGAGCACGGACATGACGGAGATGGCGGCTCGGGCACGGCACACGCACAGGGAGGATCCGTGGGGCTGCATGCGGTACGAGATGGCGGACTGCATGACGATGTACGCCACGCCGCACACGAAGAACAGAAACGCGCCGACCAGGTGGGGCTTCTCCAGCACCGACTCCTGAAATCAGCAAAAGGAACAGACGACTGGTCACACGGTCACGGATTAAGCTCAACAGCTGAGATCAGGTGAAGCACTCTGGGTAACGTAGTCCAGCGCCACTGCTGGTAATAGGCTAATTCCGATGTCTTATTTCCTCCTCTTTTGTCTTTTTCTTAATCCTTTTCTTGCCCCTAGCTCCACCCGTCGGAAGAGGCAAGGAAAAGATAGAAGAAAAAAGTAAAGGCAGGGAAAACGTGAATTAGGAAAACGGAACGCCTTTGCTCCTTCAAACGTCAGTTTGAAGCCGCGTCAGTTACAGACGTGGCAAAAGCGTGGCAGATAGGCAGAGGTGAACCCACAGGTTGATTATTTGCACGTCACACTTCTGGCCAAGGATGCGTTCATGTGTCCTCACAAGACTTCTACTTCTAGCTCTGAGAAGGAAGATTTAATGGGTGGTGGACCTTCGATCGATTTCTGGGTCTGGAGCAAGTAAACTGGTTCTTCCAATTACGCACTTTGGATTAAAAAATAAATAAATAATAGTCTTGGACACATGTGTCAAACTCCAGTCCTGGAGGGCTGCAGTGTCTGCTGGTTTTTGGGTTGTTCTCAGCACCTGTGGTCCATTCAAGTCATTCAAATTTAACTGTCAGCTGATTGAAAGGAAACCACAAGAACCTGCAGACCCCTGGGAATTGAGTTTGACATCCCTGGTCTAGGACAAGGCTTAACCTGTGGCTGTGAAACTTTAGATCATCAGCTGCTTCTGACTACCTCTTATTTTTCAATATTTTTCCAGGTTCTTTTTATTTATTCTCATTTTCCCACTATTTCCTCTTATTTGGTTTACATGCTATATTTGTTTACATGCTATATTGGTTTACTGCGTGTATTTCTGGGCTGCAAACACTCTATGAAGTGCATTCTAAGTGAAGTTATCATTGTTGCTTTGTTGTTTTGCTGCTGTGGTGATGTGATACTCCAGCGGGACCCAGAACGGCTGGTACACTCAGCAGCTGGTCTGTGGCTTTCGTAAAGTCACAAGAGGAGAGGTTCGTGAAAACTGCATTTACCCAGAAACAAAACTGAAGCGGAACTACATTCTCGGCAGTCACAAGATGGCCGCTGAGTTCAGTTCCTCCCCTGTTCCCACCGATCAACCAAAAGTGCGTCTCGTGTCATGAGATGCACTATACACGCAATCTAACTGAAAATCAGGTAAATTCTAAATTGTCATTATGACACCACGTTCAAAAATCAACATTTCGGCCCCGAATCACAATTGGCTGACAAGCCTCCTGGTTCTGTTTTTATTCATTCCTGCAGCACAGTTTCTCTGTCATATTTACATGAAATTGGTGAGCAACATTTTTTATTTTATTTTATGAAAAAAGGCAAAGTTATTATTGGTACTATTAGAATAATGCAAAGTGACTTCAGCGAGTCTGACCTGGGTCAAATACCTCATTGTTTTGGACTAAAAAAAATAATAATTATACGCTTCACTGAGCTTGTCTGGTGTATTGCAACCTATGAAGTACTCTCAAAAAAAATGTAAACCCCATCCTCTTGGTTGGCTCAACTGAACTGCACCAGGCATGATCAAAGTCAGCTTTTCAAGCTCAACTTTTGAGGTTGTATTTATTTTTTTTTGAGCTCAAGCATTTGAGTCCAAAACAATGACATATTTACCCTGGGTCTTGCCAGCGTAAAAAATGACAGTGTTAGGGGCTGTTGCGTTTGGTGAATGGTGATGGCCCTGAAGATGAAGCTGAACGCAATGGGCCAGTTTCACAGGCACGGATTAAGGCCCGGTCCTCGGACAAATTCAATTTCAAACGGAAGATCCTCCGAACGAAACTCGAATTCGGCCCGGGACCTGTGTCCGTGAAACTGGCCGCACTTGCTTTCTCGTCCGTTTCTTCAAGGGAAAGTCCCGGAAGATCTCAAAAGCGGACGCGGCCGGTACCTGAAAAGTACCGACGATGCACATCCCCAGGCAGGAAACCAGTCCGCAAACCAGGGCTGCCAGGTTCAGGCCGGGCCGGGCCTCAGCGACCACTTCCTGTAACTTCTGCAAGTATTTGTAGCGAGCAAACATGGTGACCATGCCTAGGAAACAACCACGGGAGAACGGCATCAGCGGATACAGCGGATATTAATGATTAAGCAATCATGTGGCAGAAGATCAAGGTCCAATCTACTCCAATCTAAGAATGCCGCTTTAGATTTAGAAGACCTGGTTCAATTGCTGTTCTCCTGCATTTGAAGCATTCGAAAAATAGCGACGTAGGTAGGTTCAGTCAGGTCCAAAATGTTTGGTACCATTGAAAACAATGCGCACAAAAAATACTGTAGAAAATATTGCTATACTACTACTGTTTACTATCCTTGTTTATTCATGAGTCAAGGAGATCAACCAATAGAACACATTCTTAAATTATAAATTTATTCCCAAAATGCCTTTCACAATTACTTGGAGACATGTGATTTGGGCTCCCCTGACAATAGCAGAAGAAAGCCCTTTCATAAGAAAACTAAGCACTGTACAAGCAGTTTCAATCTCAGATTTCAGGATTTGCCTCAGTTATGCAACATGTATCACATACACGAATGGTAAAATGAGGCAATACACCCTGGACTGTATTTCCCAGCTGTCTGTCAATGTACTGGTTCCTGTTTTTACTGACCTCGTGTGAGGAAGTGTGTGTGTGTGTGTGTGTGTGTGTGTGTGGTGGGGGAGGGGGGGGGGGGGTGTGAGGAAGGATATTGGACACTCACTCTTCGCTGTATTCCTTTATTGAGAGGAATACTTTTCCTAAAATGTTTGGACAGTTTACAATTTCCTTTAGATAAAACATGTCACATCTAAAGCCCATGGCTACTCATACTACTACTAATGATAATAGTAATAATAATAATTATTATTATTATTACTTGTTTTTTGATTAGACTGAGCAGGAGCCCTTCTGGGTTAGCCACACATAATAATGAGAATAATAAGAGGATGGAGGGTTGCAGGCCAGACAGACAGAGCCTGGATCAGCAGGACCGAGACTCTCACAATTTCAGCTGTGAAGTAACTCGGCGAGCCTTGCCTCGGTTATGACTCATCAAAATAACATCTGCTCTGAGAATGCAGTGTGTGGCCACCCCAACTGTACAGTGAGTGACTCATAACAGGGGCCATTTTGTGGTGTCTGGGTGTCTTCATGGTGTCTGGGACTCTGCCTAAACCAGGGTTCTTCCCCGCTTGAAAGAAACAGCTCAAGCTAGGTTTTGAAACAGCTGGTAGCCGGTTGAACAGTCCAGACCGGCTTGCAGCTCAACATGGTTTGACCAGCTCAAGCTAGGTTTTGAAACAGCTGGTAGCCGGTTGAACAGTCCAGACCGGCTTGCAGCTCAACATGGTTTGACCAGCTCAAGCTAGGTTTTGAAACAGCTGGTAGCCGGTTGAACAGTCCAGACCGGCTTGCAGCTCAACATGGTTTGACCAGCTCAAGCTAGGTTTTGAAACAGCTGGTAGCTCAGACAAGCTACCAGCATTAGCTGGTTGACTAGCTCATTCCAAGCTAGACCAGCTTGTGACCAACTTAACTGGCTAAATTAAATTAATTCATTTATTTATTTATTTTTAAATCCGGGTTCGACGGTGTGTTCGATTGGGGGCCCAGTTTGTGGTCTGAACTCACTGGTAAACGCTGTGATAGCAGTCATCAGTCCAAACACGCCGCTCTCCGGTGGATCTCTGCCCGTGTCGCTGTGGACGAGGAGGAGACGCTTTACTGCATCGTAGCCCATTTGGGCATTTATCACGAATACTACAATTACCTTTTTCTCGTTTCAATTTAAAAGGTTAGTGCCGGGGCAGCCTTACATTTTTTTTAGTGAATTGCACTTGAGGAAGGAAGGAAGGATGGATGGATGGATGGATGGAAGGATGGATGGAAGGATGGATGTGGTGATGCCACCACATGACCACATACACAAAATACAAGCATTACATTCCCAATACAACAACACTGTAAAAAGCCTCTTATGACTAACAGCTGGAAGCTTCCATGAATCACTTTGAAGTTGGCCGTTTGCTCAAATCCAAAAGATTGACTCCAGGCAGCACGGACACAAACTTTGTACGTTGAAACATGAAGTTTTTGTACACTGCATTTCAAAATTGCTCATGCAAAGAACAGTTTTACAATTTCAAGCAATATGCCTATACAGGGCTTATTAATTATGTTTCTTATAAACATAAAAAATATTTATTCAACATGAACAACTGAAGCCTTGTTCTTCTGCCATCCAAACTCAGCTTTCAGATCAGCTACCACAGGAGAATTTCGGTTTTTATCTCTGCCCTGTACACAATGCACAAAATTACATATTTAAGTGCAGAAGACCTTTACATAGCTAAGTGCAGAAAACCTAGTGGCCAACGTCTTGATTTGATTTCAAAAAATACATATTCGTATTATTATTATTACTGCTGTCATTCATTTCTATTCATTCCTTTTGATAAAATCTATTTTATACAATACAGCTCCTAACTCCTATACAACCAGGAGTTGGAAAAGTTTTTCGAAGTTGGTTATTGGTTTCGTAATATTTACGTAAAAAATATATTTTTTAATAAACCTGTCGATTACCAAATATTCCGTTATTTTATCACATTACAAGAATGGTTTTGTATTTTTATTCACCAGTGGTAGGCCAGTTATCTGCTCGCAAATGTAACTTCATTAAAGTCTTATTAGAACTACAACCTACAACGTAGGCTATTTATTGTAGTTTTTCAAGTATATGCCTGGCATTTATACTTAAATGCAAAGCCTTCGTTTCGCTTAGAAACTTCGGACGCGTCTGCAGTTATTTCATTCGCAGAAACTTCTTAGCCTGAACAGAAACAACTCGACTACTCCCGTAGCCTGAAAACGAAACTGATATGCGTTTTACCTCGAAATATGGAGAACCATATTTCCATATTTATTTCACATTAGTAGGTCATATTAATAGGCTAAGCCATTGAGTAAGCCTAAAACTGGTCTATTTTACAGCGCATGAGATTTTAAATCTTGTCAATCGTAACTGAAATAGGCTGATGAGATAAAGTCGATAACGGACAATGTAATCATTGTGCATTAATTAAATCCCTGCTTTATCATTTATAATCCTGTGTAGCCAACAGGTCGCTGTGAATCATGAAAACTTACCTTATGTATGGGAAGATTACATCGACGTGCTCTTCTAGCACCGCAGTGACATAGGGAATAATAAACGTGCTGGATGACCAGATTACCAGAAAAACTGGTAAAAAACTCGTTCCTTCCAATGACCAGAACATTGTACCTGCCCGTACGACGCGGGATCGCTTCACTTACATTCGGGATAGGGAACGAGGTCACAGCGCAATAACGGAGAAATGTAGAATGGGTCCATCTGAACAATTAGTGTTCTTTCCTACTGAAATACCGTGAAGGATGACGCCTACAGATAATTTCTTAACCAAGAAACATAACATAACGGTCACGTGGGGGGACTGTACTTGAGTGAACCTTTTTTTAGTGTGTCGGTTTTAATTCACAGAAGAGTTTGACAGCACCCACATCAACCACTTCCTGATAGTTGCTTGCTGACTTCTGTTTAATGTCTGTTTTACAGGCCCTGGCCAGTCATAAATGTGATTGCAAAACGTAGGCACACTGAGGATGCTTGCCGATTGACACCTGCTCCTCGGAGTACTTCTGCTCTTCGCCCTTCCTTCCGGTATTCTTTCTTAATTTGGTTTTGTTCTTCATAATTACAACTTACTGCTCATGAATCCAGTATCACAAAATATTAGAATACTACATAAGAAAAAAGATTTATAATACAGAAATGTTGACCTCGGTGTGGCATGGAGGCAATCAGCCTGTGGCACTGCTGAGGTGTTATGGAAGCCCAGGTTGCTTTGATATCCTGTATTCAGCTCGTCTGTATTGTTGGGTCTGGTGTCTCTCATCTTCCTCTTGACAATAGATTCTCTATGGGGTTCAGGTCAGGCGAGTTGGCTGGCCAGTCAAGCACAGTAATACCATGGTCAGCAAACCAGTTACTAGTAGTTTTGGCACTGTGGGCAGGTCCTGCTGGAAAAGGAAATCAGCCTCTCCATATAGCTTGTCAGCAGACTGAAGCATGAAGTGCTCTAAAATCTCCTCCTTGTGGGGGGTGTCAATGAGGACAACTGTCAAGTCAGCAGTCTTCCCTATGATTGCCCGACCAAGTATTCAGTGCATAAATTAACATACTTTTCGGAACGTCAACATTTCTGTATTATAAATAGTTTTTTTTTTTTATTGGTCTTATGTAATATTCTAATATTTTAAGATACTGGATTTCCATCAGCTGTAACCCACAATCTATGAAAGTTTCACTTTTTGAACTAAATTACAGAAAGAAATGAACTTTTCCATGATATTCTAATTTTTTGAGATGCACCTGTATTACAGATCCCTGAAGGCATTCTGATTGATCGGAGGTCCAGATATCCAGCCCAAGATAACATCCTCTTTCTTGTCGTGAAGTATAGTAGCCCATCAATATCACTGATATATCATTTGAGCATACATTTTTATACATAGTCCCCGCCAATTTTAAGTGTCCAAAAGTAATTGGACGGTTGGCTTCTCAGCTGTTTCGGATTAGTCAGGTATATTCAATCGCTTCCTTAGTGCAGGTATGAGAAAGCTCTCAGTAGTAGCTCTCAGAGTTCTGATATTTGTCAACATGAGGACCAGAGTTGTCCCAGTGAAAGCCACTATGAGGCTGACAAATATAAATATAATAAATATATAAAAAACATCAAAGACATAAGCCAAAGAATAGGCTTACTAAAACAGACTGTTTGGAACATGATTAAGAAGAGAGAGCACAAGTGTTTGTCTGGGATCATTGGCTTGTTGTGGGATGAAGCACCATCCAATGAGTTTGGTGGCATTTAAGTGAACTTGAGAAGATTCTGTATATTTCAGAATTGATTCTCCTGCTGCTGTCAATAGCTATTCAGGCCCAGAATATAACACCTCCACCACCACGTTTCACAGACATGACAGTTTATTTCTCAGCCTCAAAATGGCTTCCTTGACGGTCATTGGCACAGCTCCTTCTCCTCATGCTGACAAATGCCAATAACAGACTCCAAAGGCAATCAAAAGTCTAGAATCAACGCTAGATACTGAAAATTTTCTTAAACTAGAACTAAGGAAGCAATTGAATATACCCAAGTAATCAGATATATTGGCCGAGAAGCCAACTGTCCAATTACTTTTGACCCGCTAAAATGACCCAATATGGATGTAAATACCTTCAGATTACAGGTGGCTGTCTGCACTGTAAAATCATAATCGCGCCTTAATTTCACGTCAAATGTGCTGAATACATAACCAAAAGTGCAGAAATTGTAACACTGTCCAAATGCTTCCGGACTGCTCCGTAAATTACCGGGAAGATTTATGGAAGCAGTAAGCCTCCCAGACGGTAGAGGGCACTGTGTGGAAAAAAAAATCTAATATGTTCTATGTGCGCTGCAATGACGTGTTCGTCATCATCGGCGCCACTGAGGAAGTAAGACATTCGGACTGGGGCTGTCATGAGTTTGACAGTCACACAGCAATAACATATGCGTCTCGCTAATATTGCGTTCTTATATGTTGGCATCCACGTAACGCGTCTTGCGCAAATGGTGAATGGATATGAAGGCATGGATCGCTGAGGACAGCCATGGTGCTTATCAATTCTGTACTGAAACTGCTGCAGAGACAGACCTACACCTGCCTGTCTCACCGATATGGGCTCTACCTTTGCTTCGGAGGTCTTGTCCTCATGATCGTGTCTGCATTTCAGTTTGGGGAGGTTAGTAGAGTGACTCCGAATTCAAGTGATCTACCGAAACATCCAGGGGACCCTGGACCTTCCAACTCCACGTCTTCGTGTTGAAGTGTGGTTACTTATTGGCCAGCTAGCTGTTGGCTAACGTTAGCAATCTAGCTATTCCTACCATCACAGAACTGCGATAACTGTACCTACATTTGCATTTTGCAACAGTTGTTGACAGCTTCAATCGAGCTGTTTTGTGAAGCCACGTCTGTAACCTCATTATGGATTAATTTTTTTTTTTTAAGTCTATACATTTTCCGTCACGTGAATGTTTCGCAATTTACTTTACATGTAGCCTAGTCGTTTCCGCTTGCGAGTTGATGGTTCCATATATGCCTTCAGTTAACGTTTGCCTTGTTTTTGTGCCGCGTAATGTATGCAATTAACCAATATGACATATGGTTTGTTAACTGTCTGTGACGTGTGGTAATCTGACGTTACCTTTCAACACAATGCAAGTCTGACTCATTTCCATTTGCTTGGTATTTGAATTGTCTATTGATGCAAATGTGACAGCGTCCGTGACCAGGTCTTCACACTACTAGCTACACTGATTTTAGCTGTTAGCTGTTAATTAATTAAACATGAAATATGTTTTAACAGGAATTATTTACCACATTGTGTGTAGGCTACAGATTTGAAAACAATCGCCAGAAGTATTTTTGAATACAGCATATTCCTTCTGACATTTCTTACATAATGTATCGTTAGGAGTGTACATCATCCATCATTCAACATTAAAAGGGTCTTGTAGCGTACCTGACCGATAGATGGTCTAACTTTTCAGCTGATGGTTCAGAAAGTGTTTATTGGAATTATTACATATATTTTAGCTCAATGAACACACTATAACAGCTAAAAGTTGAAACCGATAAAACCATTACAATCGAGCTACTTAAATGTATTATGCAATATCAAATACTGCAAAATGTAGCTTATAATGCAATGAAAGCAAAAATCATTTGAAATTGTACAGCATTTACTTCACTTGTAAACAGCGCGTATAAATCTGCGATGCAGTGAGCGAATATGAATTCCTAGCTTTCAAACGCTCGTTTATAAATCAAACAAAACTATACACTAAAATGACACGCAACATTAATTACAATGTGAAACAAAAAATGTACAAACCTTGTGCCCTTATCAGCCAGGTGCTAAAGCAATTTACAAAACTAACATTTAACGTTGTTTGGAAAAAGTTTTTCCACTGTGTTTTGCCAGTTCTGCACGTGAAAGTAACGTTATACGTCATTAAAATGTGTTTTCAGTGACGTCCAATCTATCTGTTTAGACGATTGTCGCCTTGGCAGATATCCGATTAATATCCGATTTATTTTCACATTTAATTGACGCCCGAAACGCATCAGAGAATATCAGATTCCATATGTTTTTCCCTGTTTGCACATTCATAGTACATAACCGATCTGTGGCACATGAAAAAAAAGAAAAGAAAAAGGAATTGGGTCACTTTTACCAGGCAGTGTAAATTCGGACAACGTTCTTATGTGGAAACAAACTGAAAATAAATAATTCGTCAAAATAAGGGTAATTTACAGGTCTCCTTAATAGCAATTAATAGCTTTTCTTACTTTATGAGTCACGATGTAGGAATGAAGAATATTCAGTTCTTCAGCAGTTAGCCATACTTCTCGAAAGGCGTGTTTCTCAGATATTTGCAGTCATATTGGCAAATTACATTAAATTACATTATAGGCATTTGGCAGATTATCCAGAGCAACATACAACAAAGTGCATACCCATAACCAGGGACAAGTGCTGGGACAGATGGTTGGTTGTTTGATGAAGTAATTCTCCTGCAGGTGTTGGTGGAATGGAGCAGGGATCAGTATCATGTGCTGTTTGACTCCTATAGAGACAATGTGGCTGGGAAATCCTTTCAGAACCGGTGAGTCCTTTCCCCACAGAGTGCTGGAGCGTGCAAAGGCCACAAGGCCACACACAGGAGAGACAGTTGTGCTACTTCCCATAAGTAAATCCAGTGTATATGTGGGGCTATGGGGTGGAGTGAAGGGGTTGCAGGGTTCAGATCCAATTCTGCGGGGCTTAATTGTAGCACTAACCCTGTATTGTAGCTGATGTGACTTTTGACATGCAGTGAATAGGCATGGATTGGTGAATTAAACTTCTCCTGATGCCTGCAGTCAGAGTCTTGCCCCCTAGTGGCCGTGTTGCTGTGGGTGCCCAATCGTGTGTCACAGAAGGACTGAGGAAGGGAGGAGTTAGTGAAATCACGTGTGGTGATTGGTTGGAATGAAATCCTGCATACTCTTGGCCCTCCATGGCACATGATTGGGCACCCCTGTTGTAGATTCAGTTTGTTGATCACAGCTCTCAACAAAAAATGTTGTAATGTTGCCATTTTGCCAGGATAAGTTGCCTTTCATGTCGTCATGGTGCTGCTCTGTACTGTTTACTTGTGCTACTCTGTGCTGTGTTAACCTGTGCTGCTCTGTGCTGTGTTAACATGTCCTGTGTTAACCTGTGCTGCTCTGTGCTGTGTTAACCTGTGCTGCTCTGTGCTGTGTTAACCTGTGCTGCTCTGTGCTGTGTTAACATGTCCTGTGTTAACCTGTGCTGCTCTGTGCTGTGTTAACCTGTGCTGCTCTGTGCTGTGTTAACCTGTGCTGCTCTGTGCTGTGTTAACATGTCCTGTGTTAACCTGTGCTGCTCTGTGCTGTGTTAACCTGTGCTGCTCTGTGCTGTGTTAACGTGTGCTGCTCTGTGCTGGCTCTTCCCGCCGCAGCCTGTGCCTGCCCATGCCCATTGACGTGGTATACACCTGGGTGAATGGCACAGACACCAACCTGATGAAGGAGCTGCGGGCTGTGAGGGAACATCTGGAAGAGGAGCTGAGAGCACGGAGGTACAGCAGCACAGTGCAATTACCGCGGGTGGATTCTGATCGGCCATTTTGTTTCTGACTTGTCAGCACTGCACATCAGTATACTGTTACACACTGATTATTACATACTTATGCTGTTACCCTGTAATTATTAAACACTAATGCGGATACACATAAATTATTGCTCACTTCTGTAGTGTTCTCTAACTCTGTAAAGTGTCTCGTGACAGTCTTCTGTAAAAAGCGCTGTACAAATAAAATTTAATTGATTTAATTGAATTCAACAGTACTCTGAAACACACAAGTGTGTCACACAGATAGGGCAGGACATGCACCGATAAAGCACTCACTGACGCTGTTACGCAGCACAGACAGTGTAGCACTCACTGACGCTGTTACGCAGCACAGACATACAGACGGTGTTGCACTCACTGACACTGTGATGCAGCACAGACAGTGTAGCACTCACTGACGCTGTTACGCAACAGACAGTGTAGCACTCACTGACGCTGTTACGCAGCACAGACAGTGTAGCACTCACTGACGCTGTTGCGCAGCACAGACAGTGTAGCACTCACTGACGCTGTTGCGCAGCACAGACAGTGTAGCACTCACTGACGCTGTTGCGCAGCACAGACAGTGTAGCACTCACTGATGCTGTTAAGCAGCACAGACAGCGTGTAATCATTTCCTCCTTCCGTAGGGAACGACTGGGAAAGAACGCCAGCGATACTACCGACGCTCCCAAGAAGAGGTGAGCTTGCAGCACGCTAGACGTCAGCGGCTGTCAATGAGGGGGCGAGGGGCGAATACAAACTGGCTTGGGCGGCCCTGCAGTCTCCCCACCACAGGAAGCAGGACGTGGTTAAAGTTTAGTGTGACATCGGTCAGTGGAGGAAGGGGGTATTGTTCAGGATGTGGTTGATGGGAGTTTGGGGCGTGTTCACACTTGAGAGTTTTCGTTGAAGTCTATAAAGGGGCAGAGAAGTCACTGTAGAGACGCAGCAGTCGTGTGCTCACAGTAACTTTTGGCCATTTTGGGGGTTCAGGTCTGGCGTTTGCTCTTCTGCTGCTCTGTAATGCATCTTGGTGACTTCTGGAAAAAAACTGGAATTGAATTATGCTGGTTCACAAAAAAAAAAAAAAAATCATTCCATTTGTGTCATGATATACAGTGAAGAACATAGCCAGTAAATGGCTGTGCTCAATACAAGGATTCAGATTGACAGTAGAGATGTTTGCTGAGGTCACGCGACAGAATGTAGAACAACGTAGTACTGAAATGTAGAAATTAAATTGCAGCAGCAGCGCAGCTTTGGTCCTTAATGTTATTGGATACGTACATAGGTACGGATTTTGCCGAGACATTGCCCTGATGTTGCCCTGATGTTCTCTTAACGTTCCCCTGTAGTGAGAAGCCTGAGTGCCTCCTGTCCCACTGCATTGTGGCGCCCGTCTTGGTGCTGGACCCCGCCCTTCCCGCCAACGTCACCCTGAAGGAGCTGCCGTCCCTCTCGCCCTCCTTCACCCCTGCCAAACAGCTGCTGCAGCTCGGCAAGCCCCGCAATCCTGCTACCAGCGTCACGGTCCTCCTGTTCCACTCCCATACTGAAGGTACAGTCCTCCTGTTCCACTCCCATACTGAAGGTACAGTCCTCCTGTTCCACTCCCATACTGAAGGTACAGTCCTCCTGTTCCACTCCCATACTGAAGGTACAGTCCTCCTGTTCCACTCCCATACTGAAGGTACAGTCCTGCTGTTCCACTCCCATACTGAAGGTACAGTCCTGCTGTTCCACTCCCATACTGAAGGTACAGTCCTGCTGTTCCACTCCCATACTGAAGGTACAGTCCTCCTGTTCCACTCCCATACTGAAGGTACAGTCCTCCTGTTCCACTCCCATACTGAAGGTACAGTCCTGCTGTTCCACTCCCATACTGAAGGTACAGTCCTCCTGTTCCACTCCCATACTGAAGGTACAGTCCTCCTGTTCCACTCCCATACTGAAGGTACAGTCCTGCTGTTCCACTCCCATACTGAAGGTACAGTCCTGCTGTTCCACTCCCATACTGAAGGTACAGTCCTGCTGTTCCACTCCCATACTGAAGGTACAGTCCTCCTGTTCCACTCCCATACTGAAGGTACAGTCCTGCTCTTACACTCCCATACTGAAGGTACAGTCCTGCTGTTCCACTCCCATACTGAAGGTACAGTCCTCCTGTTCCACTCCCATACTGAAGGTACAGTCCTCCTGTTCCACTCCCATACTGAAGGTACAGTCCTCCTGTTCCACTCCCATACTGAAGGTACAGTCCTCCTGTTCCACTCCCATACTGAAGGTACAGTCCTGCTGTTCCACTCCCATACTGAAGGTACAGTCCTGCTGTTCCACTCCCATACTGAAGGTACAGTCCTCCTGTTCCACTCCCATACTGAAGGTACAGTCCTCCTGTTCCACTCCCATACTGAAGGTACAGTCCTGCTGTTCCACTCCCATACTGAAGGTACAGTCCTGCTGTTCCACTCCCATACTGAAGGTACAGTCCTGCTGTTCCACTCCCATACTGAAGGTACAGTCCTCCTGTTCCACTCCCATACTGAAGGTACAGTCCTGCTGTTCCACTCCCATACTGAAGGTACAGTCCTGCTGTTCCACTCCCATACTGAAGGTACAGTCCTGCTCTTACACTCCCATACTGAAGGTACAGTCCTCCTGTTCCACTCCCATACTGAAGGTACAGTCCTCCTGTTCCACTCCCATACTGAAGGTACAGTCCTCCTGTTCCACTCCCATACTGAAGGTACAGTCCTGCTGTTCCACTCCCATACTGAAGGTACAGTCCTGCTCTTACACTCCCATACTGAAGGTACAGTCCTGCTCTTACACTCCCATACTGAAGGTGCAGTCCTCCTGTTCCACTACACTAACACAGTGAAGGTACAGTACACCTGTTCCACTAACACAGTGACGGTACAGTGGAGGCACATGCACACACGCACACACGTCCATTCTGATGCTGTGCATAACCCTGTCTCTGTCTGCTCTCTCAGCTGATAAGGCCCATGCAGACGTGCCAAACGTCACTCTGAAACGCACCATCTCCCGCGGTTACCTGGTGAGTGCCATGAGTCATGATTCACCTCCTTCCTCTCATTCCCCTCTCCTTCACCTCTATCCCTGCTGCTGTTCCACTCTCCCTCTCCCCCCATCCTCTTAGCTTCCCCCTTCACTTGTTCAGTCCTGTAGAAAACAGCCCCATCGTACCACTGTTACACAATAGAGACATGTATGGTCCCTGTTTTAGGGTATCGGCTCCTTGGTTCACCATGGTATATAATGAGTCTTGTGCAAAGGCCCCTGGGAAATTGAGTTTTGTTGACCTTTGTTCAGACTACAGATAAGGAGGCCCCAGGCTTGGTGCGGATGCAGACCCTTGCCTACCTAAGTGGCTTCCCCCCTTCCTTCAAGGAGACGGAGCAGCTGAGGGCCAAACTGCCATCCACCGTCACCAGCAAGATCAAACAAGTAAGATCTGTGATTAGTCTCTGCTCAGAAATGCCAAACCACGGACTTCGGCGTAATTCAGGTTACTGGCCAGTAGAGGGCAGTAGAGTGTTGCTCTGAGAAATCCCTCCGCTCAGACTCTGCACATTCAGTGTGTGTCAGTCGGTCTCCAACAACTAGAAGTTAACTTAAAAAAGATATTTTTTAACTGAATTTTCCAAGAGGAGTTAGAAGTCGACTGAACTGCAGCTGCAATGGAGGTGGTGTGGGATACACTGCAACATGGCCGTTAGAAAATAATTCAGACTCGCTGTAAAATGCAGAATGTGGAAGCCATGCGAGGCCAGCTTGTGTGTCGTTGGTCGAGCCTGTACACAATTGGCTGTCGAAGAAAGTGACGGTAAGGTTGTTGGGACTATACCTGCGACTGCCAAAGGGCATAAAACAATGCTTTCACTCCGACTGTTGCAAGCAGCTGCTGTTTTATTATGACAGCTATGGGCTTGTAGGCATTGGAATCGTGTGGGGCACCACGTTCCTGTGTCAGGTGATGGGGACACTGGGGCGCTGAGTCTGCCGGAGCTGGCACTGCGGCGAAGCCCTCGCCCCCTTGAGACAGACAGAGAGAGAGAGAGAGAGAGACCTGCATTTATGGGCATGTGAAGGGGGCAGGAAGGCCGTTCCTCTCAACGCGGTGAAGACGGAAAGGTCTGTCTCTGCCCTGGCCAGCACAGGGCTGAGCAGTGACTCAGATGTGGAGTTTTAAGGCCATGGGCGTTCTGCAAGGGGCTCAGAATACAGGATAGAAGGTCCTCACAAGTATAGTGTTACAGGAGAGGCGGAATAAAGTGTGTGTGCATGTGGGTGTGGGTGGGTGTATGTGAGAATTTGTGTGTGTGTGTGTGTGTGTGTGTGAGAGAGAGAATCTGTATGTGTGTGTGTGCGCATAGTGCATCAGGGTACAGCAAGGTAAACCTTATCCTCAGTCACACCACACAGCTGCCTTTCTGAGGAATGACATCATGACAGGTCCCAGGAACCCTGCCTGCCCCCCGTCCCCCTGTCCCTCTCTCACCCTAACACCCTCTCACCTTGTTTCTCTCTCAACCACTTTCCTTATCCGTCTCCATTTCCCCCCTCCCTCATTCTCTCTGTCACTCTTTCACCCTGTCTGTCTCTACTGTACTACTGCCCCATCTCTGTCTCTACTGTACAATAGTACTGTCTCTCTGTCTCTACTGCACTATAGCCCCATCTCTCTGTCTACTGCACTGTAGTTCTGCATCCTTCTCCCTTTCGTACCTCGTCGGTCGTGACTGTACTGTACCCCTACAGTTGTGAGGTATAACGTAAGTCTCACGTCTGCACTTTTTGTGTTTCTGCGCTCCAGCTGCAGCTGTACTCAGAGGCCAGCATCGCCCTTCTCTACCTGAACGGCCCGCAGGACTTCGCCGACCTGACCCAGCAGGCCCGCAAGAACCTGACCCTGGACGGCAAAGAGCTGACCGTTAGCCCCGCCTTCCTGTTCTGGGACCTCAGTGCCATCAGCCAGGTCTCAGCCACTTCCTGTCTCAGCCATGAGCACCATAGATACTCTATATCAGGGGTTCTCCTCTCCTCAAGTACCTCCAGCCAGTCCTGGTGTTTGACGTGTTCTACCTGAAGGTGTTCCTGAGGTGGAAAACTGGGTGACATTGAGAAGAGCAGTTGTCTGGTAGTCGGAGGGTTGCCGGTTCGATCCAGCCCTGTCGAAGTGTCTGTGTATGAATGGGTGAATGAGAAGCATCAATTGTACAGCGCTTTGGAAAAAGGCCATTTACCAAATTCCTGGACCGCGTGGGGGTACTCGAAGAGAGGTTTGGGAACCTCTGCTCTATATTGTCGAACTATTGTCTACTATTGTTGAAATCCCATGTTCTGATTCACAGGCTTTGAATTTTCATGGAGCGGTTTTTGACAGAATGTCCAGAATGGCTTTGGCCACAATGCTGTTGTAGCAATAATGGTCGTAGTGTATCTATTTGCATTACAATTTATATCTTACCTATTTGTGTACCATTATTCAGTATAATGCAGCCTTCAAATGTAACTATGATAAATATGTACTAATAATTTGACCACATCAACATGCATGAAGATGCGATTAAACGGTATGCGCAGAGCTTAGCAGAGGTCAGAGGCCAGAGGTAGATATTTCGTTTTTACGCCCTGCCCCCCCCTCCCAGTCCCGGCACGACGAGGACGTCTCGGCCAGTCGCTTCGAGGACAACGAGGAGCTCCGCTATTCGCTGCGCTCGGTGGAGAGACACGCCCCCTGGGTGCGGCACGTCTTCATCGTCACCAACGGCCAGATCCCGTCCTGGCTCAACCTGGACAACCCCCGCGTCACCGTGGTAACGCACCATGTGAGCACCGTCGATGACATATGACCCCTGAGCTTTCCCCTTTGCCCCCGTGTGTTCGGATGTCTGAATGAACTGAACTGGAATGGAACGAGAGGGAAAATCCAGGTCCAGAAAGTAAAAGTCATCCCCGGTATTTTGTTCCAATAACTTGGATTTGCTGCATTTCTTCAGTCGAGAGGTAGAACTAATGAGTGAGTTCATGGGTGGAAGAAACACATGGCATGACTTTTACTTTCTGAACCCCTGAACTTTATGGGCATTTTTCAGCTGATGAATTGAACTTGGACTCTTTTTCCATGAACGGGCTGAACTGACGTGAAACGTCCTCGCAGGAGATATTCCAGAACGAGTCTCACCTCCCCACCTTCAGCTCCCCCGCCATTGAGACCCACATCCACCGCATCCCGGGCCTCTCGCAGAAGTTCATCTACCTGAACGACGACGTCATGTTCGGGAAGGACGTCTGGCCTGACGACTTCTACAGCCACTCTAAAGGGCAGAAGGTGGGTGGAGGGTCCTCTCTCGTGGATGGGATGTTCTGTGCTTCGAGTTTGGTGTTAACTTAACTTCAGTCTGTATCTGAGTCTCCCATGCATCCACCTGGCTGGCTCTGCTGGTGAATCCATGATGTATCCATCTTTATACAGGTGTATCTCACCTGTGTCTACTGTCTGTACAGGTTTACCTCACCTGGCCTGTGCCGAACTGTGCAGAGGGCTGTCCCGGCTCCTGGATCAAAGATGGTTACTGTGACAAAGCCTGTAATAATTCTGCCTGTGACTGGGATGGAGGAGACTGCCTCGGTGAGCATTACCTATCTGCACGAAACTGATATCAAACTACCCTCTCCTCATTTACACACCTGATATCAAACTACCCTCTCCTCATTTACACACCTGATATCAAACTACCCCCTCCTCACTTACACACCTGATATCAAACTACCCCCTCCTCATTTACACACCTAATTTCACCTCCACGTCACCGTCGTGTGGTTTCCATAGGAACGGCGGGGAGCAGCCGGTTTGGAGCAGGAGGCGGAGCTGGGGGCACAGGGGGTGGGATTGGTCAGCCCTGGCAGTTTGGAGTCGGCTTAGGTGGCATGGGAGGCGTGTCCTACTGTAACCAGGGTTGTGCCAACTCCTGGCTGGCAGACAAGTTCTGCGACCAAGCCTGCAACGTGCTGTCCTGTGGGTTCGACGTAGGCGATTGTGGGAAAGGTGAGAATCGCTGCAGGATCCTAATCGTTCCTTTGTGGAAGAAACACAGGCTATCTGTGATTTTTTATTTTTTATTTTTTGACTCTTGAAAATCCTAGTGGATATCTTTCTCTGGAAAGTACTGGAATTGGGGAGCATTTCTATGATAAATAGCTCCAAGGTACAAAGAGGGAATAATTAAGTGTGTCAAAATGCACGGCATTTGAATGACTTAACTGAACATTCTAATGCTGATGCCTCAATGTGTCCCCCATGTGTCCCTCAGATCATTTCGGGCAGCTCTACAAGGTGACCCTTCGGAGGAACGTGACCCACTACGTCCTCCCCGTGGGTGAGACCAGGCCCTACTTCAGCTTTGCGGGGCTGGCCCAGCGTGTCTCGGAGGCCCAGGTCAGCGACAACACTGCTGTGCGCCACACCTCCGTGGCCAACAAGTGGAAGACGGTCCACCTTCTGCTGCTAGCCGGCATGAACGCCACGCAGATCCGCTACAACCTCACCTTCCAGGGCGAGGACGACCGCCCGTTCAACATGGCTTTCACCGTCGCCGTGGATACCCGCGCGGTCACCGGCGGCAACGCCACCGGGGACACTGCCCCGGTGGGAGGAGGAGGGACGGCGACCCCCAAGCCCACCCTGGAACCTGAGTTTCGGTTCCAGGACATCCCGGCGGAGTTGCGGGGCCCCAGGGTCCATAAGTTGGGCGCGGGGCCGATGGCGGTAAGGGTGCCCGAGCTGAACGTCTCTCTGCTTCCCGCCAATTTGCGGAGCGAGCTCCAGCAACTGGACCTGAAGCTCCAGATGGGGGACATCACCCCGAAAGGATACAACCTCACCAAAGCCGCTCTACTCCAACCCTTCGACACTCCTGCCCTGCGAGCCTCGACTCCCCCTGCGAAGCCGGCCGCCCACAAACCTTACAAAGACATGGGAGCGGAGGACCCTGGGATAGCCGGGGCCTCCAAGAGGGAGAATGAGAGCGAGAAGGTCCTGCCGACTCCTGTCCCGGTTCGAATCGACGACCAACCAGACAGAGATGCTCCAGCGCTTCCCGAGGCCGGTAAAGACCACCCTTCCGGGACCAGGAGCCCCCAACTGCCAAAACTACTCAACGCCCTCGTGGGGAGCAGTTCCAGGACTAAGGACGGGGAGGGGCAGCCCAGGGAGGGTGAGGCCCCCCAGGAGGGGGGTCCTGGGCAGGGGGCGGGGGGCCGGGTGCTCCTGAGTCTGAAGCTCCAGCACTACATCTCCGCAGACCGAGGCTTCCTCCCCTGGGAGAGGAGGAAGTACTTCAGAGACCTGCTGGAGGTCAGCCCTGCATCGTGTGTGTGTGTGGGTGTGTGTGTGTGTGTCTTCTGTGGATAGACAGTCGCACTACTTTGCTGTTGTTTAATTCCACCTGTGCAGGGACATAGTCCCTCCAGGTCAGGAGACATAGTACTGTTCACAAACCACAGTCCACAGCCTGGTTAATGCCTTACCCTGGCTACGTGTAGTGGGCCACACTGCATAGTGACTGAACACCGTTTCCCTGGTGTGTGTGTGTGTGTGTGTGTGGCAGGAGGAGGAGCGCCTGCAGACAGAGCTGTCCTACCAGGCGGACAGCGCCCCCTCTGGCCGGAGGCTCCATGACACCTTTGCAGACTCCCTGCGGCACGTCAACAAGATCCTGAATGGCCAGTTTGGCTTCACCTCCCGCAAGGTCCCCGCCCACATGCCTCACATGATCGACCGGCTCGTCATGCAGGAGCTGCAGGACATGTGAGCAGCGCCCCCCGGAGGCTCCAGGGGAAAACGTTCATTACACCGCAAGCATTTCAACTATAGTGAGCAGGTACCATTTAATAAAACATGCTAATATTCCTCTCTCCCACTCTCCCTCTCGATCCCAGGTTTCCTGGGGAGTTTGATAAGACGTCCTGTCATAAGGTGCGTCACTCAGAGGACATGCAGTTCGCCTTCTCCTACTTCTACTATCTGATGAGCGCCCTGCAGCAGCTGGATGTGTCCCAGGTGTTCGACGAAATCGATACCGACCGCTCCGGCATCCTGTCCGACCGCGAGATCCGAACGCTGGCCACACGCATCCATGAGCTGCCCCTCAGCCTGCAGGTCGGTCCAGGGTCCTGGGACTGTCCGCCCTGGGGGTGGGAGAGACTCACATTCTAACAGGGTTTAATGTCTGAGACTCACATTCTAACAGGGTTTAATGTCTGAGACTCACATTCTAACAGGGTTTAATGTCTGAGACTCACATTCTAACAGGGTTTAATGTCTGAGACTCACATTCTAACAGGGTTTAATGTCTGAGACTCACATTCTAACAGGGTTTAATGTCTGAGACTCACATTCTAACAGGGTTGAATGTTTCTGAGACTCACATTCTAACAGGGTTTAATGTTTCCGAGACTCACATTCTAACAGGGTTTAATGTTTCCGAGACTCACATTCTAACATGGTTTAATGTTTCTGAGATTAATCCAACAGGATTTCATTGTGTTTCCTACAGGATCTCACAGGCTTAGAGCAGATGCTGATAAACTGCTCAAAGACCCTTCCCAGTAACCTCACCCAGCTGCACATGGTCAGCCCCACCCAGGAGGCCTACTACGACCCCAGCATGGTAAGCCCCCGCCCCCTTTCCTCCCAGCAACAAGCTGTAACCAAGGTTTCTCCCCATTTCCCAGCAACACGGGGTCATTGTCACAGACGGTGGTTATCCTGCAGAGACCGCAGAGTTGAAGTGGAGGGTGATGAGGTACTTGTACTTCCTCTGGATTGTACAGCGTGTTTTCTGTGGGTTTTTCAGCCTCCAGTTACGAAAGGACTGGTCGTCAACTGCAAGGCGATCACAGAGCGCATCCACAAAGCCTTCAAGGACCAGAACAAGTACAAGTATGTTCCTCTACCTGCAACTTTTCGTTTCATGGGATCACCAAAAGCTGAGGTTTCCTCTCGTTCTCTCCCAAGATCTGCAGGTCCTCACAATGCATGTTTATCGGACATGTGTGTTTGGGGCGGTCCTCACAATGCACGTTTATCTGACGTGTGTGTGTGTGTGTTTGCGCGTTGCCGTTTGTGCATTGCACTGACAGCAGCCGTCTCTTGCGGTCAGGTTTGAGATCATGGGGGAGGAGGAGATCGCCTTCAAAATGGTGCGGACCAACGTGTCTCACGTGGTGGGCCAGCTGGATGACATCAGGAAGAATCCCAGGTGAGGTCTGGTGGACGTCGATTACAGGGTGGCCAGGCTGGCGCCTGTTCCCTATAGGAAGAGAACATTGCAGTACCCAGCTGGTGGGGCAACATGGCTCAGGCAGTGAGAGCAGTCGTCTGGCAGTCGGGGGGATGCCAGTTCGATCCCCTGCCCGGGCTGTGTCGAAGTGTCCCTGAGCAAGACACCCAACCCCCAAATGCTCCTGACGAGCTGGTCAGAGCCTTGCATGGCAGCCAATCGCCGTCGGTGTATGAGTGTGTGTATGAATGGGTGAATGGAGAAGCATCAATTGTACAGCGCTTTGGATAAAGGCGCTATATATATGCCTGCCATTTACCATTTACCATTTTAACGTACTTCATTTGGTTGAGCCTGGGTTAAAATCTGAGGTTGCCTTTGTCCCAGGTGCGTATGTGTCACTGGCGGCAGGTGGCTGGAAGCAGAAACACCTGAGCGCAGTGTTGTAACACCCATCGTTTTTTAAGATGCACGCACACAGCAAGTGTCCCTGTCATTATTCTGTACTGTGTCTATGTGGTTTATGTCCTTTGATGTTAGTTTGGCATGTGGACATGCACAGAAGTATTAAAATCGGTGTATGTATGTGTGTGCATATGTGTATGTATGTGTATTTGTGTGTATGTATGTGTGTATATGTGTATGTATAAATGTATGAATGTGTGTGTGTGTATATGTGTGTGTATGCGTGTGTGTGTGTGTGTGTAAGTATGTGTGTTTATATGTATATGTATGTGTGTATGCGCATGTATATGTGCATGTATATGTGCATGTATATGTGCATGTATATGTGCAAGTATGTGTGTTCAGTGTGACTTTTTGGTCACTCTTTGACTGCGCTTCCTCCCCCGTGACCGTGCGCGGGCCTTGTCTCACAGGAAGTTCATCTGCCTGAACGACAACATCGACCACGCCCACAAGGACGCGGGCACGGTGAAGGCGGTGCTGCGGGACTTCTACGAGTCCATGTTCCCCGTCCCCTCGCAGTTCGAGCTCCCACGGGAGTACCGCAACCGCTTCCTCCACATGGGCGAGCTGCAGGCATGGTACGGCCCGGCCCTGGGGCACTGTGGGTAACCGGGGGGGGGGGGGGTTCCCTAAGGTTAGCCAACATACAGTACTGTGCAAGAGTCTTAGGCGTGATAGATTTATTCTATATAAATTTGGTCTAAGTTGTTTTTGGGTGGCGGCACGGATGGTGCAGTGGGTAGCACTGCCGCCTCACAGGAAGGAGGTCCTGGGTTCGGCCTGTGTGGAGTTTGCATGTTCTCCCCGTGTCTGCGTGGGTTTCCTCCGGTTTCCTCCCACAGTCCAAACACATGCAGGTTAGGCTGATTGGAGAGTGTAAATTGCCCATAGGTATGAGCGTGTGAGTGAATGGTGTGTGTGCACTGCGATGGACTGGCGACCTGTCCAGGGTGTATTCCTGCCTTTTGCCCAATGTATGCTGGGATAGGCCCCAGCACCCCTGCGACCCTGTTCAGGATAAGCAGGTTAGGATAATGAATGAATGTTTTTTGGTTTCTGCATTCTCAGTTAGAAAATAGCAAATTTGCGATTTGTTTTCCAAAAAATGTTTCCTGTAATGTTACAGTACATTTTGTTAAGAGAGTAACATATGAAGTAATAGTCCAATGAAAAAACTTGATCGAGGCTGTCTGGGATTACCTGGAGAGCTAGAAGCAAGCGAGACAGTAAAATTCTGCATTAGATTTGTGCCAAATTATTCAATAAGTTTGGTAGTCACAACAATTATTGATTTGATTTCGTTTTTGACTGTTCACTGCTCTTTATAGTACATTTATACTGATAAATGTATCGATATTTAAAACAGTTGACTTCATTATTGTTGAAAGCATCTTTGCTGTCCAGAATTTTTTTACATGTGCTTAAGACTTTTGTACTGTATTCAAACTTGTTTTCTGTTCGCTGGCTAACTTTAGCGCACAGTTTGAAAAGGTAACGTTAGTGCGCAGCGAACAAAAATGGCTGCTGATGGGGGGGACGGCGAGAGAACAAAAGTTGACAACTATTTGCCAGTTATAATAAACTTTAATTAATGTAATAATTGTTCTTGCCTTCAAAAATAAATCCCAAGTAAGCAAGGAATCAGCTTGCTGCCGTCTTTAGTCCTAAATCGCATCTATTCGTATTAAAAAGGCGTTGGTGGCTATGTTTGCAGCATACCGCTACTGTTGAGCAATTTTTAAAACTGTTCGCCACCAACGGCTTTTAAAGTGGAATGTGTATTTCAAATTGCTCAACAGGAACGGTTTTCTGCAAACATAGTTTGCCGTCTTGAACGCGTATCTGCTTTGTAAGCATTGGCTTTCAACAGCAAACTGCTTATGAATATATATGAGCAAACGGACAGACGCATTTATGTAACGGCAGCTGTACAGTACACACGCGTGTGTCTGCACCACGGTTTTAAAATGGCCGTACGTGAACTTTAGCTATGTGAATATCACTAACGTCGATCCTTTTAACACTTTGTCATGCGTGCGTGCATATGCGTGTGCGTGTATGTGTGTGTGTGTGCATGCATGTGCGTGTGTGTGTGTGTATGTGTGTGTGTGCGTGCGTGTGTGTGTTACAGGCGTGCGTACAGGGACAGGCTGAAGTTCTGGACTCACTGCGTGCTGGTGACCCTGGTGGTCTTCACCATCATCTCCTTCTTTGCAGAACAGGTATTTCTCTCCGGTCCGCAGCTCCACTGAAGCAGCGCAGGCCTACGAGGGGCACATGGTTCACACATCTTTGTGGGGGAAAAACAGGGTTCAGATCTACGGTCAACTGGACCAAGGTCACCGCTGAGAGTGATGCTGGAAGTCTCATACTGGAAGATGGGCACTGTGGAGCACATCTGTAACACGAGTTGCTGTTAGCGCGTGCGAGAGCTAGCGCCTCACATTGCCGCACAACTCAGCGTGAAGTTAGGTCTAAGGTTTCTGAAGCCGTGCAGCTCAGCGTGAAGTCAGGTCTAAGGTTTCTGAAGCCGTGCAGCTCAGCGTGAAGTCAGGTCTAAGGTTTCTGAAGCCATGCAGCTCAGCGTGAAGTCAGGTCTAAGGTTTTTGAAGAACCTTCCTACCAGAAGGTCAAGGTCTCCGGTCCGTCGGTCGAGTTCAGATGAGCTGCCGTGTCAGGGAGGAGCCTGGGGCTTCCTGGCCTTTCAGAAGGCATGGGGCGTGGCTTAGTGCGACAAGCCCCGCCCCTCTTCGGTATGATTGACAGGTCCGTTCTCTGTATGAGGTAGCATGTGCTGCCCAGGTAAGCTCTCGCTGAGGTCGACAGGTAGCAACTTGAAGGATAGTAACCTTATGTTTTCTAGTGTGGCCTGTATGTAAGGGCTTGAATACTTACCAGTTACGACTGACAGTCTTTAATATAACACTACCAAGGAATAGAAAAGCTTTCGTCCTTTAAATGCCCACACTCATCAGCGCTCTCTTCCTGGGTTTAGCATCTAAAACGCCCACAAAACGTTCACAAAGAGCAGCGATGTAGGTTTTCTTTAAAAGTCCCTTACCCCTCCCCCTCCACCTCCTGCAGTCAGCTCTGATGCTGAGTCACATGGGAAATCCTTTTACAAACCACTCAGGGAAAATAGCAGACTTTAAAATACGAATACTTCCACCAAAACTCCAATTGTTTTATTTGAAGCAGTATGGAACACAAATGGATAGCTCCGGGATGATGCGAAAAGGTCAAAAACATGAAAAGTGTGTGTGTGGGCCTTTAAATAAATTTTTGGGAGAAAGCGACCGC
This sequence comes from Conger conger, assembly GCF_963514075.1. NCBI lineage: Eukaryota > Metazoa > Chordata > Actinopteri > Anguilliformes > Congridae > Conger > Conger conger. The sequence goes on along the minus strand of NC_083778.1, from coordinate 5,108,641 downwards.
CATTACGCATCAGGGACGTGGCGTCATGGGTGATGTGCTGTGCGCGCATGTGGCCAATAGCGTGCTGCGATTCAGTCACTTGACCCATGCTCCTCCCCCTTTTTCTCTCAGCTGATCCTCCTGAAGCGCAGGCTGTTCCCCAGGAGGCGGGTCAGCAAGGAGGCCAACCCCCAGCGCGTCTGACGGACAGGCCCCCTCGTCTGTGGTTCCCGCTCTCCATCCTTCTCTTCCTCCCTCCATCACTGTCATCCCCCTATTCAACCTGTCATCCGTCCCTCCTGCTATCCCCCCACCCTCGAGGGCATTGGGAAAAAGAAGGGAAGAGGATCGAAAAATCCGAAATACATTTTGGCAGGGGGCGGAGACTTTCCTGATTGGCTGTCGTCCCTGGCTGGGGGGTGGATCCTCGCCCGATCCGAAAGACTGTTGGACGAATCACAAAACAGGGCCTGAAGCTGGACACTGCCCCCGCCCCTCGACCCCTGACCCCTGACCCCAGGATCCGAAACAGCGGAGTGCTGAGTCTCCTATGGAGTCTGCCCTGAGACCAAAGCACGGTCGCAATTCTGTGTGCACCTCTAGAGGGAGCCGTCTGTGACACGCCAATATCACCTGCCCTTAAGGACTCCATAAGTGAGGCTTAAAAGTGAGAGATTGTAATGAGAAGGGGAAGGTGGTGTGTGTGTGTGTGTGTGTGTGTGTGTGTGTGTGTGTGTGTATACACCTGTACGGGAGTGTGCGGGTAGGGTGTGTGAGTATGTGTGTGTGTGTGTGTGTGTGTGTGTGTATACACCTGTACGGGAGTGTGCGGGTAGGGTGTGTGAGTATGTGTGTGTGTCTGTGAGTGTGTTTAAGAGCGTGCGGGTTGGGTCTGTTACTCTTTTCACACAGTTTATAAGTGCATGTGCGTTTGTGTTTGCATGTACATGTCTGTGAGCGTGTGTGTGTGTGTACACGTGTACGGGAGTGTGCGAGTAGGGTGTGTGTGTGTGTGTGTGTGTGTGTGTGTGTGTGTGTGTGTGTGTGTGTACACCTGTACGGGAGTGTGTGGGTAGGGTGTGTTGCTCGTTTTGTTTTGTTTCTACACAAGTGCCTTTCGGTGAGTCTCGGTGCGATCCCGCCGGCTCCAGCCCTCGCACGCACGACCTCACGGGAGCCGACCCCGCCGTCCATGGATGTACCTTCACGATGAAAAACGTTTTTAAATTTCAGTCGCTTCTTCGGCCCGCAGCCTCAGCTTTGGGACGCTCTGACCTCGGTTCTGTGGAAAGCACTAACGTCAGACCTTCAAAGCATGTCAATTTAACATTTCCTTAGTTTCTGGTTCGGTCACGGTATTGGGAAATAATTTGATGAATGCATCGTTTGGAAAAAAAAAATAATAATAATAATAATCTGAATGCCATAAATTGATTGCGATTGTATGCCATGAAATCCTTGACTGATTTATGTGAAATTCATTTTTCTATGGTCGGTGTTTGTCTCGCACCCATCCAGCTGAATGGGGAGTAAAACTAAAAAAATAGAGCATTTTCTGCACATTTTGGTTTTGGTGTTTTTATTTGTTCATCTGGGACACCATATCTACCATATCTAAAACAAGGTTCCTTCTCAGCCTCGCACACCATCAGCTCAGAGAATATTTCTTTTTTCTTTTTCTTTTTTTTTTTAAAGGTCCCATATTGTGGAAAATGACATTTCCCTTGCTATGTCCTTTGCCTTGTAAAGGAGTTCAAGGTGTTATAAAACACTGCGAAAATATTAAAAACTCGAAATACGTCCACAGAATCCGTATTAAGAAAACATGCATCGACACCGAGCGCTAGGCACAGACGGCGAGCCCATCAGACAAGCGGTTCATTGATATCAATGAGCCTTAAAGGCACGGTCACTAAAACGGCCTGTTCTTGGTAAAGAACATGAGAGGTGCTGGAGAATGGACAAGCATCTTATAAATATCAGGCCCTAAAATAACACCCTGGAGAAGTGTGCAATGGGAGCTTTTAGTAATTTTTCCACCATTTCTTTCCCGTTTTAATTTGCCAATTGTGCCTTTCGAGCACCAGAACAGTTCCACAACAGTTAGCCCTGTGCCACTTGTCTCTGTATCTCCGGAATCATCATCTCTGACCCTCAAATCCAATTCCAGCCCTGCTTTTCTATTCTCCTGGGTAATTAGTGCTACCGATTAGTGCAGGCTGCCTTCACACCTGACACGCAGGTAAAAGGAGGGTGGAACAGCAGCAGCAGCCCTGGGGACCTGTGAGTTTCTGATCCCTGCTGTACCAGGTGACCTGACCTTCTAACAAAAGAGGTGGCCATGTAACCTTCTACCAGAGTTACTTCTGTAGCAGAAGAGTTAGCACTGTCAGATGAGTTGCTTCTGTAGCAGAAGAGTTAGCACTGTCAGATGAGTTACTTCTGTAGCAGAAGAGTTAGCCCTCTGTCAGATGAGTTACTTCTGTAGCAGAAGAGTTAGCCCTCTGTCAGATGAGTTAGTTCTATAACGGAAGTTAGCCCTAGCTGTCAGGCGAGTTACTTCTGTAGCAGAAGAGTTAGCCCTCTGTCAGGTGAGTTACTTCTGTAGCAGAAGAGTTAGTTCTATAGCAGAAGAGTTAGCCCTCTGTCAGGTGAGTTACTTCTGTAGCAGAAACGTTAGCCCTCTGTCAGGTGAGTTTCTTCTACAGCAGAAAAGTTAGCCCTCTGTCAGGTGAGTTACTTCTGTAGCAGCCCTGTGGCCCTGTGACCAGATGAATTGCACGAGAGGAGAAGCTCAGCTCTATAACGGTAATTGACCAAAAGCTTGGGTCTTTCCCAACTCGACGTAAAGCAATACGGGAAATGGCATAAGCACAGGGATGTGGTTCTGCGTCTCCATGGTGAAGCGTGGGGGGGAAGTGCCCGCCAGTTTGACCCCGGCTGGCCTGGTCTGTTGCCAAGGGGATGGTGGAAGAGCGGGATGGTTGTCGTGACGATGTGTATGTTTAGGACTGGAGCCCCAGAAAGCATGTTGGGTGCGACTCAGGTGGGGATTTACTGTACCGGCCCGATTCCGATATGTTTGACACGACGGTCGAAATAAGGAGTGGCACGGGGGGGTGGGTGCTATATTTGCGTCCCCCTCCTGTAACTTTAGCTGAAGGCCGAACAACGTCAGTTAGTTTTTAAAAAGAGGGCTGCACGACGGCCCTGGCGCTTTTTGGTGAAGCGTGCTGCTTTTAGATCGTCGGTTTGTTAATCTTCAAACACGGGCTGTTCTACGACCAACTGATGCCGATTCAGTATTTACAGTATGCAAGTGGAGAAAATATAGTTTAAATTATTCAAAAGTAACATTTGTACTTGCCTGACTGCAGAAATGGGAGCAGAGATGAAGCAGGAGTGTAATTACTCACAGTGAATAATATCCAAGATGGGGGCTTGTGTTGTCAGGAGGCATAAGAAAGGCAGTCGGTAACTACAACAAATTGACCTCTAACTCTTAACCTGAACTGCTAAATAATCATTATTATGCAATTTTCCTGGAGGAAAAGTTCCACCTTTACAATAAATAGTAACATAATTACACTAGAAGAAGTGGTAATACATTTCCTGACACTCGTCACAGTCAGTTAATGAATTTTGTTTTGCTTTATTATTATTTATTTTGTTGACAAGCAGCTCAAACTTTCAACAACAAACAGCAGACAAGGCATCCCTTCATTGGTGGCAAGCAAATGTGGACAAATTGTACTGGGAACAGCAATTCACAATGAAAAAGGATTCTGTATATACGTTTAATGTACACTTTTTATTATTTTTGATTAGTATGAATTACACAGGGATCTGTTAGGTTAAATGCACACTTTCGTGTCCCAGGTGAGGTGACCGTTCTTAAACCAGAATCAGTAATGGCTACGCCATGAAACCTCAATGACAGCACCTACAGCACCGTAAGAACTACAGCACCCACCCACCCCATCCACAACAGAATAACTCGAGGACATGGGGAGGCACTGGGGAAACTTGTATACACAAGTCATGCAACTGGAGAAAATAAAGTCTTAATTATTCAAATGAAACATTTCTACTTGCCTAAGTGTTCAAACCTCAGTACCATCACGGCTATGTTATTTAGAACAGCAGAAAGTAATAAAATTGGCACAATCGCAGCATACGTTTCTTCAAAGTTATGAATGCACGTTTTAGATGTGCATAAACTCACAATGTTGTTGTAATTGTAAGAGAAAGCTGAAGACTAACTGAAAAATCACAATTCAAATGAGAACCAGAAATGAAATGCTGAAGATATGGGGCCGAATTGCGGCTTCGTTTTCCTACGAACGGCACCATTTAGCTACCCTCCTGCCTTTTCACAGACGATCTTTGAAAAGCTTGAATAGGCCATGAAAGGGAGCATTTCCTACTATTATGAACATCAAGCCACACTACGAACAAAGCTAATTCATAGGGGACCGCCCTTCAAATCTTCACTCCAAATATGCAGGTGGTGTAACAGCCAATGAGGGAAGGATTCCACCTTGGTAACTATGGTTTCTAGCCATCATCCCTGTTGATAACTCCAGCTAAGACCAGCTGGGAGTCGAAGATGGTTTGAGGTGTATTTTTCAGCACTTCCAGGAGCAGGTTGGTTGCTGGTTAAGCTGGTAGAGTAAGCTGGTGGTCAAACTGGTGGACTAGCCAACGATGTTGTGCAACCAGCTAAAAAGGTTGAAAAAAGCGTCTCAAACCAGCTTTGGCCAGTTTAGGCCGGAATTCTCAGCAGGGATAGCGTGTCAAGCCAAAACTCCTCTGCCTAAACTGCGGATGTTTAGGTCTGGGCGCGGTCATCTCCTCTCCGGTTCAGGGCTTTGGGCTTCGCTCATGCACTTGTCGATCAGATTTAAGGGCACCCCTCTCTTCAGCAGGTCACAGAAGGTGAGGGTCCCTGGGGGAGAGAGGAGAAAGGCGGTCAGGCTGCGGTCGGGGCGAGAGGAACGCTGGGTCTGGTCAGAGATGGAAAGGGCTGCCGTACAGTAGCACCTCAGTGAGACAAATGTGTCGGGAATTGCATCTGGAGTTCCCCAAATTTTTTAAGCGTTTAACCCCCCGGAGGATTGGGCTTTTTAAAAAACATTCTACCCCAGTGTTCTAGAACTCGCTGGGTTTTAATACCTACAGTTGTGTTGTACTGTAACTCCTGCAGTGTGTTGCTATGCTAGGTTGTAATACCTACAGTGTGTTGCTATGCTGTGTTGTAACACCTACATGTTGGTGTTCCAACAAGTCTGGAGTTCCCCAAATTTTAAAGCATTTATTTTATTTTTCAAATGTTTTTCAGAGTTCTAATCCAGTCTTCTAGAACTCCAGCATTTCAATTACTTTCAATGATCAGTACTGATTGTTACATTAAAAAAGCATGGATTCTTGACTTAAAATCTTGTAGGAACCTTATCAGCTATTTTCAGTGGAGGGAACATATGTAGGTCTGACAGAACTTTTAAGGCAGATGAAATTAATTGTGATATTAATGAAAAATATGGGATTGTTTGTCACTGAGATTAGATTTCGGTTAGAAGACCTTCATTGGAGTATGGTGAGCACTTTCTAATTACTTTCATTTAAATGTCTGTTGGATTTTGTCAGTGAAGTGTAAACAGTGTAAGCAGGAATAACAGCATAAGTTAAAAAATAAGTATATAAATATCTGCGAAAAGAAGCTGAAGAGAAGTTGTCGGTGAAATGTCGTGACCTTCCAGCATCCATGAAAGTAAGCTAGTGAGATCTGTGGTCGTTTATTCGGGTCTGGCCGGAGGTTACTCACCTTCAGCGGGAACAAATTTCCGTTTCTTTCACGAGAAACGGAAAGCATTTAGCGGGGGAGTACAGGAAGGCAATGCGGCAGACAGACAGGACAAGCCCACAGACCACACAAACGGTACTTATCGCAACCGTCCACAGCTGCAGCAACGACCTTGTTTGTCGCAAAAAGGGGGTGGACGATTACCCATCCTGGGAGGCCGCAGTCCATTGGTTAACTCATTAAGTTCGATTTCCATCAGAAGCTGGTCTTTCAAAGGCCCAGTCAGCAATTTCCGCAGAACGTTCCGGTGCTTTTAATTACCTGGATGGCAGCTAAATTAAGTACCTCGGTGGATCATGGTACTCGTAGTATTACTGGCGTCTAGGTAACCAGGGAAACAGCTTTGCTTAACCCACTGAAATCTATGACACTGAGCCTTCCCTGCTGAAAAAAAACAGCTCAAGCTAGGTTTTGAAACAGGGTGACCAGTTAGACCAGTGTCATACTCAACATGGTTTGACCAATTCAAGCTAGATTTTGAAACATCCGGTAGCTGGTATTTCAAGCTGGTCATAGCTGGATTTTACACCAGGGTTTGTTACTATCACACTTTGCATAAGGCTACTGTGGCGTTATGAAGTACATATACGATATCAAGCACATGTGAGGTAGTTATGCATGGTCTATTTGGCAAAATGTTGGTGAACTATTTTCGATATCCACGGTTTCCATGGTGGTGAGCTGAGCAAGGATTCCAAACGTGGATTTTTATGAGGATCTTTATTAGAATTTATTTAGAATAATTCCATACAATTATACCATAGCTTTGTCTTTTAGCTCGTAATAAGCCATTAGCATTATATTAGCAACCGACTGAGTGGGCCTTCATTCTGTAACCTGAGGTGGTCAATCCAGCTTCAGGAAGTAAAAGTCATCCCTAGCATTCAGTTCCAGTCGCCTGGAAAAGCTAATTAGCACAATTCTTCAGCCAGGAGGTAGAGCTTATCAGTGACATCAGCTGAGTTAATGGTCAGGAGAAACACTTTTACTTTCTGACCCCTGGACTCTCCGCCAGGTAAACCAACTCTCTGACCGAGGACGGACTTCCATTACAAAAATAATCAATGGCAGAAAAATAAGCCTAGCAAAGTTTCTGGGCATCCCAGCTGAGGAATCGCCAAACCAGACAAAGACACCCCCAAAAACCCATCACTTTAGAGCAGTGCTTCTCAACTCCAGTCCTCGGGACCAACTTGCCAAACTTGGTTTTTGTTGCAACCAGGAACTCACACACCTGATTTCAATAATCAAGGGAATTTTTGGTGGTTTTGATTGGTTCAGTCATTAAATCAGGTGTGTGAGTACCTGGTTACAACATAAACATTCTGGCAAGCGGGTCCCGAGGACTGGACTTGAGAAGCACTGCTTCTCCTGGTCCTCGGGGCCGCAGTGTCGAAGGGTATTTGTTCCGACCGTGCTCTACACCACCAGATTTTTACTTATTCTTCCTGAAACAAGCAGGTAAAATAATTAGTGAAATCAGGTGCTGTAGCACGCAGTCAGGACCAGGAGTTGAGTAGGCCTGCTTTAGAGCCCCCCCCCCACCCCCCACCCCTACTGGAGCTGGCCTGCCTCCACCCCCCACACTGCTGGGGCAATGAATGAATGACATATGCACATAAGCTTCATATGCCGAATCCATATGAAAGCTTACCTTGGGATGAGAACAAACATTCATTCCAGGGTGACTGGGGGGGAGAGAAGAGAAGAGGGGTTAACAGATTTTACAGGAGTGGGGAGGGACGACCACGCTACCCGAGTGTTAAAGCCGTATTTGCAGGTAGAAAATAAGCATTTTAAGGGATTTCATGTTTTTTTTTTTTAGTAACCATCGTGCCTGACACATGAGGTATACATGTTCCAGGGCATGACTGATTTCACATGACTTACATAACACATTATTGCACCGAAGGGACTGTGGGAAATTGTGTTTAGGAAACAGAGGCAGTTTCTGGTGGTGTGGAAGGAGCAATGGTGGATTGGGGGAGTTTGAGTGTGGTCAGGGGTTTGTGGTGGATTGTGGGAGTTGGTGTGTGTTCAGGGTTCTATGGTGGATTGTGGGAGTTGGTCTGTTCAGGGTTCTGTGGTGGATTGTGGGAGTTGGTGCGTGTTCAGGGTTCTGTGGTGGATTGTGGGAGTTGGTGTGTGTTCAGGGTTTTGTGGTGGATTGTGGGAGTTGGTGTGTGTTCAGGGTTCTGTGGTGGATTGTGGGAGTTGGTGCGTGTTCAGGGTTCTGTGGTGGATTGTGGGAGTTGGTGTGTGTTCAGGGTTTTGTGGTGGATTGTGGGAGTTGGTGTGCATTCAGGGTTTTGTGGTGGATTGTGGGAGTTGGTGTGCATTCAGGGTTCTGTGGTGGATTGTGGGTACGTTAAAGAAGGGTGCAAGGAATCCAGCAGTTAGCATACATATATCACATGACTATGATGTCATTACTGATGACTTGCGCACAAGATCAGTATATACATATGAATGGGTAATGTCCAGTGTTGACGAAAGGGACAAATGTGCACATCTAGTTTCAGAAATGAATTAGACCCTTCTGAAAACATTTAAGAAAAACATAAAACGCATCAATTATGTCAGGACATCAAAACAAACATCAAATTAAACTACACAGGAAACTGATTATAAAAGAACATTTTATCCCCCCACAAAATAAGCCTTGGGAAAGCTCTTGGTTGGACGAAAAGAATGGTGCAATGCATCCCCTTCATGAGGAGTGGCCAGTTCCTGGTCCATTTTAAACAGCCAATGGGCCTCATGCAAGAACATTTCTGTATTCTTTTCATAAATGTATCTTTCAAAGGGCTCGTGTTAGTGTGCCTAACCTAAATTAAGAGAATGCAGTATATATGGAACTGTAGGTGGGGATGGGATTAAGAAGAACAAGGGACATGTAACCTGATTGGGTAGACTGCAGTTCATTGCTTTTTGACAAAACATACTAATATGGTGACCGTTGATAAACTTTCAATTATTTCTCCAAAACAGTCCACTAAAATACATTTCTGAAAACAATTGAGGTGAGAAATAAGCGATGCAGTTGTGGAATGTTGTTTCATATTTGATCTGCAATGCCTAGTTTGATCTGAGTTGTGTGTGCCAGGCGAGCTGGCATGCACTGCAAGGCTGTCCATAGGAAAATAAATGTGTTGCTTACATGACTCATATGACAGGTCAGGACCACTCAATAAATGTTGTTCCTGCCAATAAAAAAATTCTAAATAAAAGAGAATTGGTCAATGTGCCAAGTTCTCTTAACTCACATATCGTACAAGAGATTTAAGAACAAATCTGTCCACTGTTCTTGCATGAAGCCCAATAACCAGCGACATGATTGTAGTTAAGCCAAAGTAAACCACACAAATGATATCGATGCTAATGGAGAAGTTTAGGCGGTCGACCTTATCCGGACAACTTATCCTAAATCACAGCTCCTACTTCGACCCACAGTTGGCCCACAGTTTGTTTTTGGCCCTCAACAGCACCCTGGGGCCAGACAGCCATGTTTTGCTTGATGTTACTACCAAAGCATTCTGCCCTCTAAACTGAGAGTTGCTCCAATGGACCTATTTCAGTTGGATTGTCTCTCAAGCAGAAGACCAGGGTTCAACGCTGACTAGTTCCTTTTTTTCCCCTCTTTGTTTTGCTCACTTAAAAAAAAATATATAATACAGTAAGAAATTATATTTTTCCAACTGAGTCCTGGAGGTGTGGGGAAAGACGCTAACACCAACACAGTATTTCAGAGCGTGCATGTCCGACTCCACGGGACCGCCGCTATGAAGCTGGAACACGGCGGTCTTAGATTCTCCCACAGCGTCTCATTTAGGAGCGGCCGAATTAGAGGAATTTGTCTCCAAATCAGCCTACTTTTCTTTTTATATTTATTTATTTATTTATTCACGTGTAACACTTCCCCCAGGTTGTACTTTAATATTTCCGCGACCTTTTGTTAAAATGAGACTTTTGGGGGTGGTTTTGGGGACTTTCAGAGGGGCAGGCTTGGCGACGCTGGCTGGACCGTGGAGCTCCGGGAGAACCCTCCGGAAACAAGGCCGGTAGCTCGAGCCCCCGCCAGCCTCCGACACTGACCTTTGACCTCCAGCTTGCACTCCACCTGCGCCTCGCCCAGGTCGTTGGTGGCCCTGCAGCAGTAGGTCCCGCCGTCGAAGGGGTTGGGCTTGCGGATCTCCAGCGAGCACACGCCCTGGTTGCTGAACATGCGGTACCGCGGGTCGTCCATGATGATCACCTTGTTCTTCATCCACATCACCTTGGGCTGCCGGCCAGGAGGACACACGGCGGCCATTACACAGGGGGGCCATTACACATACGGGGGGCATTACACATACGGGGGGCCATTACACACACGGGGGCCATTACACACACTGGGGCCATTACACACACGGGGGCCATTACACACACGGGGGGCCATTACACGCACGGGGGCCATTACACACACAGGGGGGCCATTACACACACAGGGGCCATTACACAGGGGGGCCATTACACACACGGGCCATTACACATATGGGGGGCCATTACACGCACTGTGGCCATTACACGCACTGGGGCCATTACGCACACACAGGGCCATTACACACACAGGGCCATTACACGCACTGGGGCCATTACACACACTGGGGCCATTACACGCACTGGGGCCATTACACGCACGGGGGCCATTACATGCACGGGGGCCATTACACGCACGGGGGCCATTACACACACGGGGGCCATTACACAGGTGGGCCATTACAGACACGGGGACCATTACACACTGGGGCCATTAAACAGGGGGGCCATTACACACACAGGGGCCATTACACAGGGGGGCCATTACACACACCGGGGCCATTACACAGGGGGGGCGTTACACAGGGCAGTTTTATGCCTTTCGGTCCGTACTTCACTCAAGTGTAACTTCCGTAGAATCCCAAAAGTGCCATACAGCACTCTCCACCTTACACCTTTTCAACCAATCAAAAGGACTGCTGTACTACTGTTCTGAGCCCCAACTAAATTCTCTCACCTTTCTCAACCGAAGCCAAAACCCCTTGTGATTTGTGTGGAGCCATTTCATATTGGGCTTGGGACTGAAAGGGCTAAGAGGGACTTTCTCTGACATCACATTAAATTACATTTGTTTAGTGGACCCTCAGAGACCCAGGAAGAGAACAATGCAAGAGCATACAGTGAGCTATTTGGACTGGGCTGTAATTCCTTCAAGGTTTACTCCATATGGAGGCAAATGGCCTCAAATCAAAGTCCTCACATCAAAGCCGATACCCTCAAATTAAAGTGAGGCTATCGACATGGTACTGAGTGAACCACGTCGGAATGGCACCCTTTTTAAAAGGTACAATAGGTAATTTCAGACTTCTAATGGAGAAGAGAGGCATTTAAGGACTATAAACATAGGCAGAGGTTGAGTCAACCTCATGTCAGTGAGCCTTTTTCAATGATAGGAAGGGATTTACAATGGTCTTGAAACAATGTTTTAACAGAAAACTATACCTTACCCATTGTACTTTTAAATTCGTGTCGCTGTCCGAATACTTATGGACCTCACTGTCAGTACATCTACTTGTGTACAGGCCTGGACAAATCCTTTCCTGGGTTTGCCTGCCTTATAAAGCATGAGGTGAAAAGGTTGTGTTGAAGGTTTACAAGGCCAGTTTTACAGGCAAAGCCTAGTCCTAGACTATATTCAATTTTGAATTGATTTCAAAAGCAGGGGTGTCAAACTGAATTCCCAGGGGGCCGCAGTCTGCGGGTTTTTGTGGTTTCCTTTCAATCAGCTGTCAATTAAGGCCTCGAGAACAAGGCGTGTGGATTCTTTAGCCAATCAATGAACCACTGCAGACACTGTGGCCCTCCAGGACTGGAGTTTGACATCCGTGTCTAGATGAAGCTTTTTTCTTTTTTTTTTTGTGCCTACGTTACAGTAAAACATTTTAATCCATGCCATTATTTCAACACGAAATACGAAATAATATCATTTTGGAAAAATGCGATCTGCAGTGCACTCTGGTCCCACCCCGAATTGTGACGTCTCCGTACCCTTCCCAGGCTACCTCTTTGTCACATACAGATGTCGATCAGCTATCCAGTTGCCAAATTGTTGACGCCCACAAATTGCATATAAGATGGACACACCCTCTCTACCCACCCCAGAACGGACGTTTTTACAATTACGCAGAAGGAGGAGCCAGGCTGTAAAAACGAGTGCAATTCCTCTGTAGTACGTCTGTGAAACTGGCCGGACGTGTTTCTCGCTGTCCAGTTTAAGAGAATTCGGCCGCGGTACCGTACCCTCGGGTTGGCGCGGACGCTGCAGTTGAGCGTGGCGTTGTATCCGGCCACGGCGAAGGTGTTGACCAGGGGCTGGGTGAAATGCGGCGCCTCGTTGAAATCGTGATCCCTGTATTCCGGAATCTTCAGATTGAGCCCTGCAAGAGAGGGAAGGGACATTACGGCACAATACGTTATTGGCGTTTGGCAGACGCTCTTATCCAGAGCGACGTACGGTTGATTACACCAAGCAGGAGACAATCCTCCCCTGGAGCAATGCAGGGTTAAGGGCCTTGCTCAAGGGCCCCACGGCTGTGCGGATCTTATGGTGGCTACACCGGGATTAGAACCACCGACCTTATGTGTCCCAGCCAAGATAAAATAAGATGTACTTCACTGTACTTCATTACCCGTGGAGTAATTTGTCCTCTGCATTTTTCTAATTTGTCTGTGGCTACACCTAACCTGACATGCATGTCTTTGAGCGTGGGAGATAACCTGAGTACCCGGAGTAAACCCACAGCAAGATGAGAAGAACATGCAGACTGGCTGGCCCGGGATTCGAACCCACAACCTCCGGGGTCGGGCCTACCCTCTTTGAGGATGAGGGCACTGTTCTTGGTTGGCGTGGCGCTCTCGCTCAAGCCGCACATGTTCTCGGAAAACACGCGGAAGAAGTACTCGTTCCCCACCACCAGGTCTGTGACCGTGATGCAGGTGCGGTGGTAGTGCTCCAAATACGTAAACCACTCCTGTAACACAGAGAGACACACATCACTCCTGTTACACAGAGAGACAACACTGAGCACATACACACATACACACATACACACACATACACACACATACACACACATACACACACACCATAGTCTTCTTGTCAGCCTTCTGGATGGTGTATCCTGTTATTGCAGCATTGCCATTGTCTTTTGGAGGGGTCCATTCCAGTAATACGTTCTCCCCCCACACGTCCTCAATCTTCACAGTGCTCGGGGGTCCAGGGAGGTCTGTATGGGTGAGGGGGGGGGGGGGTTGTGCACAATTAAAATTTACAATTAAATCTGGTTTAAAATTTCAAAACAACAAATTGTCCTTTGTGTCTTACAGAATTATTTGCTCAGTTCACAGTGCTGGCTGTCTGACACCCATGATCTGCATCTCTAGTCTGATTTATGCTTCGGTGAGAAAGTGTCATGCTGCAAAAGTGTCTTCAGACAAAACTGAGTCCGACTACGTTTCGCATTTATAGTTTATAGCGGCAGTGCACATTGTTACTACAGAAACCAGCTTCTCTGCAAACCCGTCCATTTTGCTAGCTAGCTACATAAACAAAAAGTCTTCATTCATAAAAACAAGTCGCCTCATGAACTAGTATCCCCGCCATGGCAACCTTCTGTCTTTGTTTCAGGCAACCAATCACGCCAAGCAACACTTCTGAGGAGCGCCTGGTACCGTCCCAAAAACCGTCATGTACAGGGCACCTGTCGCCTAGTGTCGGCTAGACTTTCCTGGCCGCAGACTTGTCGCAAGCAGACTAGTCAGTGAAGCATAAATCAGCCTTTAGACAGACTCACCCACAATCTGTATGTCCAAAATGGGCTCACCCACAATCTGTATGTCCAAAATGGACTCACCCACAATCTGTATGTCCAAAATGGGCTCACCCACAATCTGTATGTCCAAAATGGACTCACCCACAATCTGTATGTCCAAAATTGACTCACCCACAATCTGTATGTCCAAAATTGACTCACCCACAATCTCTATGTCCAAAATGGACTCACCCACAATCTGTATGTCCAAAATGGACTCACCCACAATCTCTATGTCCAAAATGGACTCACCCACAATCTCTATGTCCAAGATGGACTCACCCACAATCTCTATGTCCAAAATGGGCTCACCCACAATCTGTATGTCCAAGATGGACTCACCCACAATCTGTATGTCCAAGATGGCGGTGTCCACATAGTTCTCCACCTTCACAGTCATCTCATATTTCCCGGAGTGCTTCCTCTCGGCCTTACGGATGAAGATGATGCTGTCGCAGTCCGTGTTGCGGATGTTCACCTGTGTGGGATCCACTTCCTTCCCATCCTTCAGCCAGCTGACTTTAGGCCGTGGTTTCCCCTAGCAACCAGCAACGAATCACGCAACGACCTCAGTAGCACGGTCAAAAGGCAACGGCTCCGGCTCTCTCGCAGTACATTAGCGCTTCGGGATCAAAATTTAGCCTAGCCCCGCTCAATTTTACTGCCACCCGCACCCATGCAGGAAGAGGTGAAACGAGACACGGGCATTTTTTCCACAATAAAAGCTCAAGCCCACGACGTCACCTTACCTGGAAGGGTACGACGAGATTCACAACCTCTCCGACCTTGCGAGTGTACGTCTGCTTCAGATGCCTCGGCAGACGGATCTTGGGAGCCTCTGCGGTAAAAGGTCAAAGGTCAAAGGTCAACAAAACGATCACAACGTGTTTCAACAGCTGCTCGGGAGCGAGTATGTTGCGTGTGAGACACCTATCGGTTCATTCTTGCACATGGGGCGACATGGCTCAGGCAGTAAGAGCAGTCGTCTGGCAGTCGGAGGGCTGCCGGTTCGATCCCCCGCCCGGGCTGTGTCAAAGTGTCCCTGAGCAAGACACCTAACCCCCAAATGCTCCTGACGAGCTGGTCGGTGCCTTGCATGGCAGCCAATCGCCGTCGGTGTGCGAGTGTGTGTGTGAATGGGTGAATGAGAAGCATCAATTGTACAGCGCTTTGGATAAAGGCGCTATATAAATGCCAAACATTTACCATTTACATTTGTGTACTTGCAAGGTGTTGGCAGGGTGGGGCGGGATCTCACCTACAACCTCTTTGACCAGGACGTGATGCTGAAGGGTCCTGGGTTCGCTGGACCCGGCGGCGTTGATGGCCTTCACTCTCACTTTGATCCTGCTCCCCGGGGTCAACCCTGTGATGGTGTGCTTTGTTTTGTCGATCATCTCCTTGGTAGACATAATCCATTCGTCCGCTGCGGGGGGGGCCGAGATCACACCGAGGATCATTTACTCACAATCCCCTCTGTCTCACTCAACGCAAAGGCCTTCGCAGGATTTGTGAAAGCATGATCGGAAAACAAAACTCGGCCGATTTGTGAGAAGTGTTTCCAGTGAAAACCTGCAGCAACGCTTATGAGGTTGCCATTTTAATTTCAGCGTTAAATACTATAAAACAGGCAGTAAAACATACTTGTATAGAACTTAGATAAGTACTTTGTTTCACAGTACTTATCACTGAAATTAAAGTACTTCCCAATTAATTACACAAATAGTGGCATACTTACCCAGTAAGTACTATGTAATTAACAGGCTGTAAAATAAAGCATTAGCAAACCTGCACAATGATCGCTAATGCGCTGTTGAGAAACAATGGCCTGGCCAATCGGATCGACGTTGCCATGGCGGTCTCCTTACTTCCTTCCACGCAGTACTCCACGGTGTAGCCGTCCAGCCCGGCAGCGCCGATGGTGTCTGGGGGCCGCCATTTCACCGTCACTGTGTCATCGGTGACGTCATCCACCACCAGCATGGTGGGCTCGCTGGTCACCGCTGAGGGGCAAATGGGGGACAGGCAAAGTTTAGGAGGCGTTCGTACACAATCGCCATGGAATCGCCCTTATTGAGGGCAGTCGGTCCTTACCCAGGGGTATAAACGATTTGGAGGGTTCGCTGGCCCGGGACGGGCCGATGGCGTTCACAGCGAACACTCGAACCTCGTAGGGAACCCCCTCAATCATCTTCTTGGGCTCGAAGGTGGTCTCCTTGCAAAGGTCAAAGTTCAGCCTCATCCACCGGGAGCTCTGCTTCTTCTTCCTCTCAATGAAGTACCCTGCAGTGAACAGGCACGCAAACACACACACACGCAAACATACACACACACGCAAACACACACACACACATTAATTTATATTACGCACACAGTTGCATTTATAACAAACACAAAAATACAAGCAATTAACCAGTTATATGGCAAGCACACAATGTACCCAAGATAGGTGAGCCTCCATCGTAGTGGGGTGGTTCCCAGGTCATAGAACACCAGTCCCCTCCAATCTCAGATATCAGTGGAGGCTCAGGAGGGTCGGGGATGTCTGAAAGTGAGGAGAACATTTCTGCACCCTAATGCACAACTTTATTTCAGTGCTGAGTCTTCTTGCATCACTCCAATATCATTGTGGAGAATTTTCACTACCCTGATATCAGCACTGAGACTCGATTACATTACCCTGATATCTTCACTGAGACTCGATTACACTACCCTGATATCAGCACTGAGACTCGATTAAACAACCCTGATATCAGCACTGAGACTCGATTACACAACCCTGATATCAGCACTGAGACTATTACACAACCCTGATATCAGCACTGAGACTCGATTACACAACCCTGATATCAGCACTGAGACTATTACACAACCCTGATATCAGCACTGAGACTCGATTACACAACCCTGATATCAGCACTGAGACTATTACACAACCCTGATATCAGCACTGAGACTCGATTACACAACCCTGGTATCAGCACTGAGACTCGATTACACAGCCCTGACATCAGCACTGACTCGTACCCACGACCTTGACTTTGACGGTGGCCTTGTCCTCTCCCGCCTCGTTCTGCAGGACGATGTTGTAGTTCCCAGTGTCCTCTCGCTCCGTCACGTCGATGGTGAGGCTGGTGCAGTCTGAAAACGTCTCGGCACGCACCCGGCTACCGGTGTCCAAGATCACCTTCGAACGAGGCCGACACACTTACAGCTAAGGCTTGCAGCAGAAATCTCCTCTGGCATGCTCTTCCTCTATCGCTATTGTGCAAGGCCAGTGGCTCTCAAACCCTGTCCTGGGGGATGCATTTACATTTTAGTCATTTGGCAGACGCTTTTAATCCAAAGCGATTTACAAGCACATAGGTTCTTCCACAAGTTAAAAGCATCAAATCCATAACTACCAAAACACGCAAAATGTATGCTGGCCTATGTATGCAATACATCTCTTGTTCCAAAGGGTTTTTCCACAGTTTGACCAATTAGGTGCCTATTGATTAACCTAGTCTTTATTTCATCAGTTAAATATTTAAATATTTAGTAGAATAACAGGATAAGCACAAGTTGAACATGACACTTTTAATCTTCATGGTATGCATAGCTAGTTTTTAGTAATTTTTGTAATTTACCCCAAAAGAGGGTAAATAATCCCTCAAAACATGAAAATAATGTAATTCAGCCTTTCAGTCCCAAGAGTCCCCTATGGCACTCTCAACCTTATACCTTTTCAACCAATCAAAATGGCTGCTATACATTGGTTTTGAGCCCCTATTATATTTTAAACTTTCTTGATTTTCTCAACCAAAGCCAGAACCACTTGTGATTTGGACGGAGCCGCTTAATATCGGGCTTGGGACTGGACGGGTAAAGAGAAATGAACAGCCATTTCTGGTCGGAAACCAAAACCAGCGTACGCCAGGATCCCCCGGGACCGTGTTTGAGAACCACTGTCCTACACAGAGCCGCTCGCTCGCTACCCCCCACACACGTCCAGTCTCACCCTCTCCCCCTTCATCCACACCACCCTGGGGGCCGGCTCTCCGGAGATGGGGACCTCCACGCGAAGTTTGTTTCCCGCCACGATGGTGACGGTGTTGTCGGGTAAGTTCAGGCCGTCGAGGTGCACCTTTGGAGGATCTGGAGGAGCAGGACCACAAGATAAAATGTTCGTCCCTGTTCCCTGTATCTGGGTAAAACCTTGGCTATAATAGCCTAGTCCGCTCGCTGCAAAAAAAGTATATTTTTAAAAATCTACACATTTTAACAAGTGTTTTGGTCTTGTAATGAAAAATATTACCTTGTTTTAAAGGAATAATAGGTCATTTTTGTTTAAAATGTTGTTACAAGACTATTGTAAATCCCTTCTTATCATTGAAAAAGGCTCACTGACATGTTGACTCACCCTCTGCCTGTGTTTATAGCCCTTAAATTCAGGTTTCAAAATATACAGGTGACGACACTCTGTACCAACATTGTCTAACGGTACAATAATTCAAGTTCATTGGTTGAAAATTGGTTCTAATTGCCAGTAAGTACTATGCAATGGTGTTTCAATGTCAGCGCATTTACAGAGAAGGGGGAGGGATAAACCTTGTTGTGGTTTGAAGGTGTTTGTTGGTACTATTCCTCTCTTGACCGTTGGAAGTCCGAAATTACCTATAATATCTTTAAGCTACATTTCGCTTGACAAGTTACATTTTCTTACCCCATTGGCAAATCTTGAAATTAGTCAAACTCTCTCACTCCATTGGTAATATTTTGGTTTTTTATTTAGCAACCAATTAATAGAAAAACAATATTTTTGTCAAAATGTCTCTCAACCTGCATTGCCACCCCTCTGCACATCTCCATCCCAGCTTTGGCTTCCTGGGTCATTTCTGTTCTGGATCAGTACTGTCGTCTCTGTTCTGGATCAGAACTGTCGTGTCTGTTCTGGATCAGTACTGTCGTGTCTGTGCTGCGGATGTCGGCGCTTCTGTTCTGGATCAGTACTGTCGTCTCTGTTCTGGATCAGTACTGTCGTGTCTGTGCTGCGGATGTCGGCGCTGTACCTATGACATGGACTTTGCAGGAGAGGCCTTCGTTATAGCCCTCCAGAACGAAAGTGTAGTCCCCAGCGTCGTGGACGGTGGTGGCTTCAATCTCTAGCCTGTGGTTCCTGTGGCAGCAAGACGGCGGGGGGGGGGGGGGAGGGGAAGGGAAGCGGTTTCGTTACGCGGTGATGACACCGGATTGGCTGAGGAACTCTGCGGCTCTTGGCTGGACGACCCACCTGGCCCTGTGCTGGATGTTCAAGCGGTCGTGGGCTTGGAGCAGCTGGCCGTTCCGGTACCAGCGGCCGGGGACGTTTCCCGGGGAGATCTCGCAGTGCAGCTTCAGGGGTTGCCCCAGACGAACCGTCACGTCAGTGAGGTCCTGGTGAATCTTCAGGGGCTGGACTGAGGACGGCACAGAGTGGGGGAGACGGAGGGCTCATTCCACTCGCTTAATTTTCTCATCGCTTTTCTTTCTCTTTCCATTAAAATTTTTTCCTCCTAGCTCCACCCATCGGGAGAGGCTAGGAAAAGTGGCAAGAAGAACAAATGAAGGGGGAGAAATTGAGAAAAATCAAGCAAATGGAATGTCTTTGCGCCTTCAGACACAGAAGGAACATTTAACGGGTTGGAATGCCCTTAAAGATGGCGGACCTCAATCGATTTCTGGGTCAGGAGAAAGAGTAAGAAATAAGAAGGGAGAAATAGGAGATTGGAATCAGCCCAGAGAGAGAGAGAGAGAGAGAGAGAGAGAGAGGTCAGCCCATCACAGCTCTGACTGCATGTGGATCTGCACCGTCACAGAGAGAGATCAAAGGAACTTACGGTCAACCTGAATACGGGCCTCGGAAGTTCCCCCAGAGGCCATGATGGAGTACGTTCCTGTGTCGTCCTTTGTGGCGTCCTCGATGATCAGCCAGTGCTTGGCCCCATCGCTCTTTACGCGATACCGTGACCGCACTCCGGTGGGAACTTCCACACCATTCTTCATCCTACAGGAAGAAACAAGGGCCACTGTAGAACCACACTGACAGGAACTCAGCGACCAAACTTCCAGAACCACACAGACAGGAACTCAGCAATGAAATGCTCAGAACCACACAGACAGGAACTCAGCAATGAAACTCTCAGAGCCACACAGACAGGAACTCAGCAATGAAATGCTTAGAACCACACAGACAGGAACTCAGCAATTAAACTCTCAGAGCCACACAGACAGGAACTCAGCGACCAAACTCCCAGAACCACACAGATGGATGGGAACATGAGTAGAGAAGGGGAATATGTACCATTTCACTTTTGCTCCGACTTCAGACACCTCACATTCCAACTCAATTCGCTCACTCACTGTCGTGTGAACGTCTGCCAACTGTTTGGTTATTGTCACGGGTAACTCTGCCAGGGGAAAGACAGTGACCTCATTAGGACAGAACAACAAAGAGGCAATAGTGAACAGCACAGGGAACAGTGCTGGATGGGAGGCGGTGCCTTCTACAGACACCAAAACTCTGATTAGATGGGAGGCGGTGCCTTCTACAGACACCATACTCGGATTGGATGGGAGACTGTACCTTTCACAAACAGCTCCGTTGAGCACTTCTCATCTCCGGCGGAGACTGAATAGGCAGCATCATCCTGCATGTTGCAGTTGTTGATGATCATGATCCTTTGGGTGCCCTTGTGCTCAAAAATGTACCTGTGGAGGGCACCCATCAGTCAAAACCCCTGCTTCGGCAACCTCACAGCGAGTTTACATTTCGACAGCAGGCAGTTAGACCAGACCTGGGTCAAATACACAGTTGTTCTGGTAACTTTTCCCACGCTTTACTGAGCTTGCTTGGGTGTACGGATTAGAGGTATTTCTGGAACCTATGAAAGACTCTCAAAAAGTGCAAATTCCACCTTCTGGTCATCTTGGTTGGCTCAATTGCACCAGGCAAGATCAATTGAGCACAGAATCCAAAACAGCGATGTATTTGACCCCGGTCTGACTTCTTGGCATCTTGGTACACTGCTCGACACAATAGTGGCTAGAGCACAGAAGCATGGAAACCCTATGCACACAAGAATAGGGTACAATATGTAAGGTGTCTGAGACTGGTGAAGTTCTAGTGAGTGTAGTTAAGAGGAATATTCTCAGAAATGAGGTTAGACTGATGAAATTAAAGATGTGAGGTTTAATCAGATTCTGTCCTTGTAGGTGCCTTGGAACCCAAACCAATTTATTCCCAAACATCAACCATTATTTCAGTATTTCAACTATAACTCAACCCAGAACCCACCTGGATCCACCTCAATCCAGCACCCATCAACATCCCGCCCCCCAACAAACACACACACACATCCATCACTCGCATCCACAGTTTCTGAGAGCAATTGCCTGAATCTATCAGAGGGACTCTTTTGGATGGCAGATGTGCAGCTATAGTAACCAACTTACTGGGCGTAGAGGTTAGGCTCCAGCACCAGTAACAGGGTTACTGACAAAGAAGGTGATGCCCCACTCTCTGTAACTTCATAACTAACTGACCACATGCCACCCCTAACTACCAGCAATCATGTACACAGGAGGCAAGAACCAGTCCAGCAGGAGGGTTGAGGGCCCGAGGGAACTTACTTCCTTTGACTTGGGTTTGGCAGAGGAGCCGGAACGGAGGGATGTGGCACGGACGGGGGGGTGGAGGTTATAGCAGAGAGGAAGAGGAGTCGTCATGGCAATGCATGACAGACACAGAACACAGGGACAGAGTGACATCATGCCTGGAGCAGACTGGAAAAGCCATTAGCCACAACAACAACAACAACAACAACAACGAGAGCAACAGAGAGGACATGGAATCCTGGGAAATGTAGGCCACCAGAGATCAGGAAGCGGAAAGGTGCAATAACCTCCCAGATGGCTTTAACCTCCCCGCGGAGGCCCAATAGCATGTAATAAAAACTACAGGGCTGGGTTAAAGGCCTGTAAGGGAGGTACCGCCATTTTCCTGCTCACAGAAGGACCTTTCCATTACAAAATGGAACAAAAAAAAACTCAACCAAAAAAACACCAGATTCCCAAGAATGGGCATCCAACCATAAATGAAAACCATTTTGACAGGGAGACCCCAAAAATGAGGACCTCCACCGCCCCCAAAAAATGTTTTTCATCCGTGACAGACTGGAGGGTGGAAGCAGAGTGAGTGAGGAGCGAATGAGGCGAGAGCATGAAGGGGCGGGGACCTTACTTGGGCGAGGGCCTTATCTCCTGGCCGTTCTTGTACCACTTCAGCTCCACCGTGGGGTCAGCCAGGTCCACCACCATCCGGATCTTTCCGCCTTTGTCAGCCTGGTAAGCCGGTTCCAGCTTCTTGGCGAAAGCTTTCGAAAAAGGCACAGAAGCCGCTTATCGAGGGATGTTCTTCGGACGGGAAAGTTCAGTAGTCGGGATTTATTTCAAAATGGTGGCCGAAAGTCAGAGGGTCTTGTTGATCTACAGTGTCCGGGTTATATGCCTGATCAAGACAGTCACAGTTGGTGGGCAGGCATATATTAAGATCTTCAAAGAAATAGCAGCTATGTGTAAAACTATGTGCTTTTAGGAAAACCATTTTCTTTTCAGCAATCTAAGCAGTCGGTACACTTTAGTTTACATAACATTTTTTGTTATGTTATGAATATCGTTCAACCTATGAAGTAACATGAATCAGAAAAGATGCATGGAGATTTATTTAATGCGGCAGACCTGCAAACAAATGAAAACCGGAAAGTATAGCTGAGCGTATTTTATTTCATATGTCCGAACCTTCACTTTTCTTCTCGACTTTCTTGGTCTTCTTCAGCCTCTTCAGAAGCCCCCTGAGGTCGGTGATGCCGTACATGAAGGCGATCTTCTCGTACTGGTCTGGGCGGGCGTTCTTCAGGATCTCCCAAACGTCCACCTCCGGGACTTCCTCCTGTTGTTTCGGCTCCCTGGTGTTTTTCCAATTGGAAAAAAAAAAGAAGGAAAGAAAAAAACGAGGGAAGGGGTATTAGGGCGGATAGCGAGAAGGGGCAGCGACGCGTTCTGAGGAACGGGTTACGAATCAAACCAACTGCTGTCTTTAACGTTGATGTATATAACGGCATAATGTATAAAACGGCAAACATTAACGTTGCTAGGTTTCTATGACCCTGGAGCCGGTGTCTGTTAGGACCAAGTTTGTGCTGTGTGTCCAACACTGGTGTTTTGCGCCCATTAAGGTAATATTAGTAGTCGTAGTAGTAACATTTTTCGGCCCTGATTAACAATTTTTACAGAATGAATGCACATAGAAATAATGAATAACAATGAATTGACTGAAAAGGTGTAGGCTGAAGCTTTAGCTTTAGCGTATTACACCGACCTCAAGGTGTGCGATCACAAATGTGTGATTAGAATGCTCTTAACTGGCAATGTAAGAATCGCGACTGATAACCGACTTCAAATTTTGAGCCAAAAAATAAATAAATAAACACGCTAAAATGGCACTAGTTTCTGAAGTGATTTTGAGATTGGCATCTTTACTTGGGGGAGTCTCTGGGGCTCTGAGACATTTTCCTGCCGTGACTTTGTTTTTTGAGTTCCTCAGGACGTGTCGCACAAAGGGATGGGTAGTCTGCACTGCACCTGTCCTCACAGTAACCAGCACTGACATTTGACAACCGCATAAGTGACTAGAAACAATGCAGATTCATTTTATTTGGAACTGGAAAAAAAACAAAAAAAACAGGGCTGAATTTTGGATTCAAGAGCCAGGCGAAGGCAGAATGCACTGACCTGGGATCAGTTTGAGCGGCTGAGGGGTGATTCCTGCTCTCTCTATCCCTGCTGAATTAACCTGCCCATCCCTTTGAACATACGGGTTTAACCTTCATATCCTCGCAGACACAGAAAACCACGGGGGAGGCGGGGTATTTCGGATGCAAATTCAAAGCCATTGAGCGGCGTTCCCTGTCACATGAGAAATTAGTCATTCAGATACAGACATTAGTCAGTGACATGGAAATCGATCGATCGGAATCGCTCAGAGATTTCCCCGCACTCCTTTTTTGAAAACACTTACTTCTCGATGTTGGAACACATCGAGGCAAGCAACATAGATAAGATATCGGTTGCTTACCAAAGTGAATTAAAGAACACTCAAGCTAACAGACTTTCACTTTCAATTCAGATACAATGACAGTGTAGTGGTAACTCGATTCTACAACCTCATTTATAAACGGTTTATTAATGTGTCAATGAAGGATTTGGAAATGGAACTTTGTGCATCTCTATTATGCGAGACTTACAGTCCATTTCCATCGCTTATCACACTTAATGAAGCATTTATAAATGTGGCTTTTCAATCAAGTGTTACCAGCCTGTAGGCCAACACTCTGGTTTCGTCCATGTTCCTGTAGTTGCAGTGAGACTACAGGGTTGTGCTACTTACCCGCGCAGTAAGGTCTAATGTTTTAATTACTCATTCGTTTTTACTAACCTGTTCATTCTGAATGCAAAAAACAGAAAAGACAAGCACCGATACAGGTGTCACTGCATGGAAGCAAACCGCAGAACAGTCCGTCCATCCTGTATGCTATGTAACAGCCTGTACGCT
This sequence comes from Conger conger, assembly GCF_963514075.1. Classification (NCBI taxonomy): domain Eukaryota; kingdom Metazoa; phylum Chordata; class Actinopteri; order Anguilliformes; family Congridae; genus Conger; species Conger conger. Next base: position 5,084,280 of record NC_083778.1, on the reverse strand, counting down.
ATGTAACAGCCTGTAGCCTGTGCGCTATGTAACAGCCTATATGCTATTTTTACCTCAACAGCCTGGGAGAAATGGACAATGCTGGAGAAGTCAGGTTACAAAATGGCTACGAGAAAGTAACAGTTGTTTTTGAAACTTGCTATTCGATTAAATGTGGGAAATGTTTCTGACTGTTGGTGTTGCTGCTGTATGCCAACACAGACTACTAATAATCTCCAATGTAAAAATACGTAAATATGATGGAAATATCTAAATATAAGCCATAAAAAATAAGCCCAACTAAATGTTCTGATGTGTTCTTTCCACAGCTTGATACAGATCACAATGACAATTAAATGCCCTTTTTCACTTAGCACTTCAGATTGTCAAATGTACATGTTTGTAGTATTCTAATCTGAATGTACTGCAATAATTCACACACAACACATCATGTCATGAATGTTAACATTAACATAGCAGTATTCAGACAATTGGGAGGAAAAAGAGACTCTGTGACTGAAGAGGTAAACAAAAAAAATTATATTAAAAACCAGCTGGAGGACAATCGTCCAAGGGCAGTGGTGTGTAGAAGGTTAAAAAGGTCTCCATCCTGTAGGGGGCGCTGTTATTCTCACCTACGTTTAAGAAGACCACTAAAGTCAAGCTCGCCTGCGTCTTCTTGTCCTTCATTGCTGTTGTCAACAAGAAGAAATTCACAGGTGTTAATGAGATCATACACAGGCACTGGGCTAACAATGCTGAGATAGCAACGCAAATCTGAAACGCAATCGACGCAGCATTAGGTCCAGACTAACCACGGAACAAAGTAAGTTCAGTGGATCTAATGCTTGATTGAGGCTTACAAAAACACGGTTTGCTTTGTTTCCTTGACATCAGGATGCAAACCGATGGATTTATGTAAGGGGCTATCGAGAGCTTTCCCAGCTAGCACGTAGTGGTCTGTTCTGACAGCAGGTTAGCGACACTGTCGGAACGCGGCAGCCTAGCCCCACCGCGGCGGCCATGTTGTAAGAACATTACGTAGTAGCTGAGATGTTTCGCGTTGCTTTCAGAGACATTGCTAGAATGGAAGTTCCAAATGCAAGTGTTGGCCGTAGAAACATCTCAACGCCGTTGTGTCGGTGGTTTGTTAATATGCCTGATGAAAGTCAAGTGAAAACAGGATGTCACTGATCTCTCTGGTCATTACCAAGTGTGCCATGCATTTCCAGAGTAGACCTTTATAAGGGAATTTATCGCAGGTCATTTTCACAAAATGTCCGTCATGAGGCCTTCATACTTGTTCATCGTGTACGGTGGCACTCAACCTTATGAAATTTCTCAAATAAGCATTTCATTATTCCCTTATAATTAACACAATACAAATATACCAAAACAGATAGTCTGTACAAAAACAAAAATGTTACTTGAGATTTTAAAGTAATTAAATTGACATTATACACTTAGTGAGCACTTTATTAGGCATTTTACTTTTCTTTTTTTTTGACTTACTGGTCTTCTGCTGTTGTCCATCTACTTTTTGGAGGTTTGACACATTGTGTGTTCAGAGATGCTTTTCTGCATACCACTGTTGTAATGTGTGGTTATTTGTATGACGGTCACCTTCCTGTCAGCTTTGACCAGTCTGGACATTCTCCTTTGACATCTCTCATTAACAAGGCCTTTCTGCCTGCAGAACTGCTGCTCGCTGGATGTTTTTCACACCATTCTCTGCTGACCAGTGTGTGTGAAAATCCCAGGAGATCAGCAGTTTCTGAGATACTCAAACCACCCTGTCTGGTGCCAACAATCATTCCATGATCAAAGTACTTAAGATCACATTTATTCGTCATTCTGACATTTGGTCTGAAAAACAGCTGAACCTTTTGATCATGTCTGCATGCTTTTATGCAGTTAGTTGCTGCCACATGATTGGCTGATTAAATATTATATATATATATATATATATATATATATATATATATATATAACAAGCTGGTGTACAGGTCTACCTAATAAAGTGGTCACTGAGTGTATATATTACAGATAACTTATTAATGAGAAATGGTTCCTAGCAGCCTATTTCTCAAATTAAAATAATAATTCTGGTAGGTTTACCGTAATAATCCAACAGGAAATAATCCTGAAAAAAAATCCCATTAAACCAAACACAACAATCTCCACAATCTAAAGCCTTAAAACAATGAAACAATTTTCATGGACTGCAGGTCTTTGAGTGTTTTTCGGGGTGAAAAAAGGATACAGGTTTCATTCACGAGTCCTCTCACCTCCTCTTAAAAGCCGATCGGATATCGACGGTGGACGAGGCATCTGCGACCTCTGAAAAACAGCGCAGCAGGTCGTTACTTTCCGTTTCTGCCGAAACTAAACTGCCTCCCCGTCGTCCCAACAACGGCTACGCACCTTTGACCTCCAGGTCGAAGGAGCAGCTGTCGAATTTGTCCTTGTAGGTGACCTCACACCTGTAATTCCCAGCATAGTTCTCCTTGGCCTTGATGATGTGCATCTCAAACGTATGAATCTGCAAGCGGAAAAAAACTGAAATCATTGGACAGGAAGGGGCCGGTATCTCTGTCGGACAGGAAGGAGTCGGTATCTCGGTCGGACAGGAAGGATTCGGTATCGTATCTCGGTCGGACAGGAAGGGGTCGGTATCTCGGTCGGACAGGACGGAGTCGGTATCTCGGTCGGACAGGAAGGAGTCGGTATCGTATCTCGGTCGGACAGGAAGGGGAACCATTTAACTGCAGAACAGGAAAGGGCCTATTCTCAGCAAAGGCTGTTTGAAAACCGCATACTTAGCATACTATTCCTACTACATTTAAATGAAAATAATTTAGTTTTGATAGTTTGGGGGAAAAATGTTTTTTAAATGAGACGTTTTTGGAGAAGTTCGAACTATTCGGTTCAAACTATAACCGATGAACACACATGTATCCTCTTCCATCTTCCGCTGGTTGAACACAGTGATCTGTGCGCCTTCTGAAGATAGTTTTAAAAGGGAGAACTTCTCCGAAAACGTCTCTCGCACATGTATTTCAAATACACGACACCTTGTGTAAATAAGACGGTTCCAGAGTTGCTATAAGGTGCATTTCTTCACGTTGAAGGAGGTAGGCTACTGACTCAGACAGGTCTTTATGCTAAGATAACACATTTCCCAAAATGTTGGTGCTTTCCGTCAAAGTAAAATACCTTTATGGTATGTCCAAAGTATGGCCTCAAAAACATTCATCGGGCGTTAATCCCAGTTTAATCATTTTGAATCAACTCCTTCCTCTATGTGTGCCTTTTACATTACATTAATGGCATTTGGCAGACGCTCTTATCCAGAGCGACGTACAGTTGATTAGACTAAGCAGGAGACAATCCTCCCCTGGATCAATGCAGGGTTAAGGGCCTTGCTCAAGGGCCCAACGGCTGTGCGGATCTTATTGTGGCTACACCAGGGATCGAACCACCGACCTTGCATGTCCCAGTCATGCACCATAACCACTATGCTACAGGCCGCCCGCCTTGAACCTCAGTTTTACTTTCACTAGCTTGTGGCACCCTTCTCTGTCGTTTCCGAGGCGATGAAGTGTTTGAGGGTGGGCGAGGGTTCTGGCCTTGCCTTGTTCTGCCGATCGAAGCTCTCCTTCAGCTGCAGGTGCTTGCCGGTCTTGCTGGCCAGATCCATCCACTTCCCTTTGAACCACTTGATGGTAGGTTTGCGCAGGAGGTCCTTGGCCTCTACCTTGGCAACGAATGTGATGTCTCCCCCTGGTGGACACATTGCGTCAGTACTGCGACTCCCTGTGCTGGGAGCTAACAGGCACGGACAGCTGTGTGTCCGCCTCGGAATAATCTCCAGCAGCGTGTAGCCATGTGCAATGTAATTATGTCAACGTATGCAGTGCAGCTGCTAGACCAGCTTCATGACCAGCTCATACTCAGCTAGACCAGCTTCATGACCAGCTTGGCCATGCTGATTGACCAGCTCATACTCAGCTAGACCAGCTTCATGACCAGCTTGGCCATGCTGGTTGACCAGCTCATACCCAGCTAGACCAGCTTCATGACCAGTTTGAGCAGCTCAATTTTCAAGAGGGTCAAGCTGGCATAGCTGGATTTTACAGCAGGTCAGGCACCCCCTCTCCCAGTTGGGTACAGCATGGAGGCTCTTACCCACGGAGATGGATCCTCCCTGGGGCATCTCTATCAGCAGAGTGGAGGGCTGGGAGTTGGTCTCCGGCTGCTTCTCCACCTTCTCCACCTCCTCCAGAGGTGGGGCCTCTCCCAGAGACCACACTGCGTTTTCAACACACACACAGCATGTGAGCAGAATGCAAACACACACACACACACAGCATGTGAGCAGAACACACACACACACACCTACGCGGTCAGTCACTCATACACACACACACAATGCATGTGAGCAGAACACACACACACACACACACACACACACACACACACACACACACACACACACACACACACACACACACACACACACACACACACACACACACACACACACACACACACACACACACACACACACACACACACACACACACACACACCAAATACTACCCACCTGAGAACAACACGCATTCGGTCAGCTAAAACATACACACACAGTTTCACAAACAGGGCACAGACCCTTTGACCCGAGCACATTTGCATACACAAACTAAGCAATTTGTCAACAACAAAAGCATGGAACAAACAACATGGAGGTAATATTGGCGCCATCCAGCACATCTGGCCGAGTGAGAGAGGTAACTTTCTGCATCTCAGTAAAACGAAAAAGATGCTAAACGTCTTCCTGGCCAGGCCTCTCCATCCAGAACACAGCCATCTCCGCAAGTCTTTCAGAACCCTTTTCTTTCTGCAAGTCTTCCAGCGCACACCCCTCTACCACAGACTCTCTGGCCCATTGCCCCAGAGGGCGCGTTTTGCGTTTCCACCGCTTGGCAACGCAAATAGCTTGCGTCTTCGTACGCGTCCGACCCGTGACCCCGTTCGCTCTGCGGTCCGGGCGGTTAGGCGGTCGGTCGGCCTACCGGAGGAGTCAGTCTTGTTCTCTGACCGCGCCAGTACTCCCCTCAGTTACCATGGTAACATGGCATTCATAGCGTTCATTGTGTTCATAGCGGCCATAGCGTTCATAGCATTACCTGAGTCCTTCCTTCCTTTGTCTGCATGGAACACACTATCATCTGGACAAAGACAAACGCACAGGACATTATGTGAAGGAGCACTCGAAAAGCACAAAGTCACAGCCGACACACGCAGGTCTGCAGACACACACACGTGCAAACGCACACACACTGCACGCAGATGTGCACAAATACACACACGCTTCCCCCATTCGCACACATGCAGGCTTCGACAGCACTGCTTGCCAATCGCGTGCCATGGAGGAGTTCATCCGGACCAATCACGGCACCAGCTGGTTTCAGCAATTAGTTCCCTCCGCTCCGGTTTAAGGTGAGTTCATTGGTGAGACCAGCTGGTGTGGTGATTGGTCGCAAGGAAAACCTGCATACTCTCGGCCTTCCATGCCACACGATTTGGCCCCCGTGGTCAACAGGCTGAGAATTGTATCGTGAGACTGATGTGCCGTTTTGGAATATTAATACTACGTGATATTTGGAGTCTTACTGTTGAGACTACTTTGTATTTTTAGTCAATTGTGCTGCCTTTGAAGTGGCAAATTATTATTTGTTGTGTGTGTTTTTACAGTGTTAATTACAGTATGTCACTGTGAAAGACTAGCATGGCATTTGCAATGTACATTTCATTTTGATAAAAAGAAAACTGCCATAATAGTGTACTGTATAGACAGTGTTGATACAGTCTGAAACCAGGCTGCCATGGAAGTGAATCAAAGTAAACATATACGCTACAAACATGGTACAAATATACATGCATCACGGTTTATGCAGTGGTACAAACATGTATGCATCACAAAGAGATTATGCAATGGTACAAACATATATGCATCACAAATATTATATGTGACACATCTCATGTAATGAATGTGTACACATATACTACATGTGCTGCCTTAGACGTGCCTTTATATGAATTTGGGAGCATATAAAGGTGTACACGTGTAAATACATCAATTTTTAACATTGTGCGCACACATGGAAAGACATGAAACACGTACGTATGCATATTGCTGCACTGATTTGACATCTTATTCTGGAAAAGTGATTGACTGATCGGTCTTCCCATGAAATTGCGATGTTTATATTCATGTACAGAATGTAGCTGGGATCGAACATTTGAAGGACTTTGGGGAAGGGGGGGGGGGGTAACCTTTCAGTCACTTGGATTCTGTAAAAATCCCCCCACCCACAAACGCAATTTGAATGGGCAGTTTTCATTGTTAGCCTGTTCCGTTGATGAACTGTCCTGTAAAACTGGGAGCATAGGAGCACCATCAGTACACCATCATAGAAGTCGCTAACTAGCCGTCACGCTGCCTAGCGCTCCCGTGACAATGTCGCCGCCTGGTTTCCGTGGCGACGGTGTCCGCGTGGGGGGTGGGCTGTTGGGGGGGGGGGGGGGGGCGGTAGCTGCGATGACCAACCTGTCGGCAGCAGAGGGGACGAGGTTCTGGCGGCGTCGTCGTCCGCAACATCTGCAACAGAGGCACGGTTGACACAGCGGCAGTGCCGTAGCGCGTAGCATAGCTCGTAGCATAGCGCTTAGCATAGCGCGTAGCGTAGCTCGTAGCGTCGCGCTTAGCGTAGCACGCACACACTCGATGGGGGAAGCGTGATGCGCGTGTAGCAGCGCGCCCGCATTTACATTGCGGCGTTTCGGGGAAGCACGTACGAGCACACGGACGGACTCAATGGAGGGCGCAGGCGTGCGTGCGTGAGATGGGCCGGGCCGGGTGACATCACAGACGACACGCGCATGACATCACAAGAATGCACACGGGGGGGGGGGGGGGGAGGAGCACAATGAGCCCCTGCTGTCACCGGAGCCCTCGGGGAGCGTTATCAGCCGTAACCCTTTCAGGTGGGAGACCAGATCATACGCAGTGCAGTCCGCAAGCACTGAGCAGTGCTGCAATCCACGTTCTCCTGGCTCAAACAACAACTGCCTAGAATCAAGAATTGAGAATGAAAGCTTTCTTATATCTGCACTAAGGAAGTGATTGAATATACCCGACTAATCAAAATCAGCTGAGAAGTCCACTTACTTTTGGTCCCATAAAATGGGGGGGGGGACTATCCATAAAAAGTGATGGATCAGCCAATAGGGATGATCACACCCAAAATTAAATCTACCAGTCTGCACTTTCACCTCATATTCACCGTTTCATTTCACTGCAGTGGACTGCAGAGTCAAAAGAACAGAAGTTGCACCACTGTCCAAATATTTACGAACTGCACTGCATTCATAACTGAGCATTTGAATGATTAAGTAATTATCACTACTGCGAAATGTAAGCAATGGAGTTCTAGAACAGACAGAATTCTGGGGGGGGGAATTTTTTTCCAAAAGACTCTTAATGGAAGATAACATTCCAGACTTGGAAGAATTCCATTTCAACTAAATTCAGTCAATTCAATTAATGAATTCACAACAGCCCATAATGATCTATGGGGACCCTCAGTTACTGAATTGCTTACATTTAAATGCAAATGAACTGGAACTCATAATTGGACGATAATCTGTGAATGCTGAATAACATCAGACAATGAAATACTGTATAACATCAGACCTGCTGATGAGGTAATCTCAACCTTGTTAAAGTTTGATATCTCAGCACTGCTAAAGATGGATATCTCAGCCTTGCTAAATATGGATAACTTAGCCTTGCTAAAGGAGGACACCTCACCCCTGCTAAAGATTCTTAATACTGTTGATGTGGTAATCTCAGCCCTGCTTAAAGAAATGTCTCAGTTCTTCTAAAGACTGGCCCTTACTAAAGGGGGAAACGATGACTGCGATATTTCAGCTCTACAAATGAGGGGCATCTCTCGTGACAGGGGTCTTCCAGGAATAGAAGCACCCCTCTACTCCCACTGATGAGTGCCTAATTGCTCCGTACAGAGGGGTAACTGACAAGTACACACACATACATACATACACACACACACACACACACACACACACACACAGACACAGACACACACAGACACACACAGACACACACAGACACACACACCTTCCGACGGGGTAACCACAATAACTGGTTCCGCTGCCTCCTTCGTCGGGAGCGGCTCTGTTTGGGACAAGGCTGGCTTACATTACAAAGACCCCCCACTGTTCAACACCACCACACACTCACACACACTGCTCAACACCGCAAACGCACACACACTGTTCAACACCACCACACACTCACACACACTGTTCAACAACGCCAAATACACACACACACACTGTTCAACAATGCCAAGTACACACATACACAGTTCAACAACACCACACTCACACACACTGTTCAACAACACCACACTTACGCAAACACACTGTTTAACACCGCAAACACACTCACACGCACCAACACTACACTGGAGCTCCCGTTCACAGACACTTCTCTTCTGCATCTCACACATTCACCCTCACCACTCCAAATTATCAAAATCTTCCATCTTTAGCTTTGTAATATTTTTGAAAAGTGCATGCACGGAAATACAAAAATAAAATGAAAAACACATCTCAAATCTAAACTGGAGTGCATTTTATGTTGATATTCCATGCACCTGAAATTTCAGCGTGCATTCTGGGAAAATCTACTGTACCCTCGTCCACTGCATACTTACCTCAGAGCACAGATATGAAAAAGGTCATGTTTACATAGTGCCTGATTGCAGATACAGAGCATAAATTTCAAAGCGTTGACACACAAGAGTATAATATAACATTTGCTATATTCGCAAAGTCAAACAAGCTGACACAGGGCTGTAAAAGAAAGTCAAAAGCACGAAGAATTATTATACCCAGAAAGAAAAAAAAAGAAAAAAGACACGATTTTCATTTTGGCATATTCATTTTGTCGTTGCGTCTGTTTGAGTTTGGCCTGGATTTTATGGTGGGTGTGGTTAATAGCAGCACAGTCGGCGTCCGATGAGTACATTGCCGACCGTCCCAATCAACTGAAGAGGGTTGCTGACGTGCAATGAATTGTACAGAAAACATCTTCAGTGTTAAGCCTTGAGACTCATTTAATAGGAAGCTTCAAAATTGGTTTAAAATGGATCTTTGAACTTAACTTGCTGAAGGTGAATAGAACACACACGCAGGGCATGCAGAAAACAAAGAAAGAAAGAAATGTAATTAAATTAACAGCCAGATCTTTGCGATTGGGATTTGCTTACCAGTGTGAGGGGGTTTGCTGGGGGTAGGGTCAGCATCTACAGGAAGCTTCTGCTCAGCATCTGCAGGTGCTTGTTCAGCAACTACAGGGGCCTGGTTAGCATCTACAGGAGCCTCTTTAGCAGCTACAGGGGCCTGTTCAGCAACTACCAGGGCCTGGTTAGCAGCTACAGGAAGCTTCTGTTTAGTATCTACCGGTGCCTTCTTCTTAGCAGCTACAGGAAGCTTCGGCTTAGTATCTACAGTCACCTTCTTTTTAACAAATGTAGGATGCTTCTTTTTAGGAGCTACAGGAAGCTTTGGTTCAGCAACTACGGGGTCCGCTTCAGCAACTACGGGGGCCACTTCAGCAACTACGGGGGCCGGTTCAGCAACTACGGGGGCCGGTTCAGCAACTACGGGGGCCGGTTCAGCAACTACGGGGGCCGGTTCAGCAACTACAGGGGCCTCTTCAGCAACTACGGGGGCCTCTTCAGCAACTACGGGGGCCTCTTCAGCAACTACGGGGGCCTCTTCAGCAACTACGGGGGCCGGTTCAGCAACTACGGGGGCCTCTTCAGCAACTACGGGGGCCGGTTCAGCATCTATGGGGGCCTCTTCAGCAACTACGGGGGCCGGTTCAGCAACTACGGGGGCCGGTTCAGCAACTACGGGGGCCGGTTCAGCAACTACGGGGGCCGGTTCAGCAACTACGGGGGCCTCTTCAGCAACTACGGGGGCCGGTTCAGCATCTACGGGGGCCTCTTCAGCATCTACGTGGGCCTCACCAGCATCTACGGTGGCCTGTCCATTAGCTACTGGGGCCTGTCCATTAGCTACTGGGACCTGTTCAGCATCTACAGGACCCTTCAGCTCAGCGTCCACAGGTTCCTTCTTAGCATCCGCAGGTTCTGTAGAGCAAGCATTAAAACCTGGGCTAAAGCCAAGCAGGCCTCAGACACAGCTGTGCAGACGCTGCAGACAGATGGACACAGTGTTAGTTAAGCACAGCAAGGACCTTGGGAATTAGTTTTCACGAGCACAGGGCCAGCTCAGCCTGCTGCTGCTCCCTAAGAGAACTTCTCTCTGATTGGCCATATTTCTAGTCCATCACGTGTCTACCCTGCTGACAAAAAAACTATTTTGAAACAGCTGGTAGCTGGTTGACCAGTTCAGACCAGCTCCCAGCTCCCAGCTCAACATGGTTTAGCTGGTTGACCAGTTCAGACCAGCTCGACATGGTTTGACCATCTCAAGCTATGTTTTGGAACACTAATAGATTTCTGAACGGTTACAGGAAGTGTTGAACAGTGTTGGCCCACTTTAAGTGTAGCCTTTTACTTTATTTCTAAGAATAAAATTCTACAACAGAAGCCTAATAAGAAATAAAGGCCTGCCTCGAATACAAGCCTGCCCCAAATAAAGGCCTGTGCTTTGTGCAGCCTAAGTAAATAAAAGACCCCCGGACACAATTTGAGGATTTACGGTGACCAGCTCATAGCCAGCTAGAACAGATTTATGACCAGCTTGGCCATGCTGGTTGACCATTTGGCATACCGTAAATCCTCAAATTGTGTCCGGGGTCTTTTATTTACTTAGGCTGCACAAAGCACAGGCCTTTATTTGGGGCAGGCTTGTATTCGAGGCAGGCCTTTATTTCTTATTAGGCTTCTGTTGTAGAATTTTATTCTTAGAAATAAAGTAAAAGGCTACACTTAAAGTGGGCCAACACTGTTCAACACTTCCTGTAACCGTTCAGAAATCTATTAGTGTAGGAAACACCGTTTGGTAAGTCATAGTGTCAGTCTTAACAGACTTCGTTTATTGCAAATATTCTGAAACACAATAAATCACATGCAAGTCCAGAATCCATAAAATAACAACTTGCCAGACACGCCTTCATGAACAATAACAAATTAGCGTAGATAACAACAAGTTAAGGATCTTTTTTTCCTAAAGTGCGTTTTATTGTTAGACATGCGTTTCGTTTGGAGCAGCATACCGGTAGGCTATCAAAAGATTTTCGCTTTGGTTTGGGATTTAATTTAACTGTTTGATTCTATTGCTAGATGTTGGGACTGATGGGCACTGAAATCTGGGGGGTATTTGATGGTTCACTGTTAAGTTTTATGTCGTTGAAAGAGTGTCGGGATTTCCACCCGTCTGTTTATTGCGAGCCAAGGCAGCCGCTTTCATTCATTCATTGAACGTGCGCTGTGCTGTAAATACATGGAAACATTATTGCGTAGCCAAGTAGCCTAAATTGAGTTAATTTTTAATTTTGCCTGATTTACTTTTTATTAAATTTGTAGGCTGGAATGCCTCGCGGCAACAATTGTGTTTAAATGTATACTGCTTCAGCCTTTGGCAAGCTACTTAGAAGGGGGCGGCAAGCGACTGGTAGCTTGAGAGCAACGCGTTGGAGACCCATGGTGTAGGACAACGACTTTTCATTGGCAACAGTATTAAACCAACCAACAATATAAAATATTAAGAAGAGCTCTTTTATTTCATTGAGTTAAATCGAAACAATGTCTTCTAGTGCTCATGGACTGATAGCCCTACTGGTAGGCAATATTACCCCGGCTTGTATTTGGGGGCCAGCTTTTATTTGTCCGAGTCGGCCACGCCCCCAGCTATTATTCGAGGCCCGGCTTCAAATAGAATCCCGGACACAATTTGAGGATTTACTGTACCTGGATTTTACAGCAGGGATGTGTGGACACTGAGCTCGCAATAAGCTGGGCAACCCCGTCACGAAATGCCAGTTTCTCAACTGCCATTTGAGGGTTGAATGACTACACAGACATAGCTCACATTATCAAGGTAGCTATATATAGCTCATTTTCAAGGGAAACATCTCAAGCCATCTACCAATCTACCCAAGTCTGGCTAGTTAGCCAATCATGCTAGCTAGCAAGCAAGCAAGGTAGTTCGCTAGCTGACAAAGGTTATTGCCAGGTGTACAATGCATTTGGCCGTCAACTGAATGGCCTGAATTTATGTTTTACATCACGAATTTTAAACCTGCGAAAAATGTCAGAAAGCGCCAAATGCTCTTGTTGACTAGCTATGTCAGTGCAGTGAATATATAACACCTACACTTTTGATGAAGTTGTTGAACACATGCATTCAAGTCCTTTCATAACTGTCACCTTTAACACAATGCAGGTTTGGTTTGTTATCGTTTGCCTCATCTTTCAATTCTTCATTAAATGGTTAGTTTTAGCAGCCAAGTCTCCACATTTTCACCAATTTGGAGCCCATTGATTCACCTCAGTATCTCATGTGATAAGTCCCCACCCCCACCCTTCCCTTGGTTAGACCACGTGAAGACAAAATGACAAGGTTTATGCAACTCATTAAAAAAAAAAAAAGTTTAAAAAAAATTATAATAAAGTGGAGTGAAGGTGACATAAACTTTGAAAGATGAAGTGTCAACAAACTCACGTGACGTGGAAAAACTGGGCAAGGAAAGAATAATGGCTTGTACAGTTAGAGTGGAGCAAACGGGTGGGGACATGACAGCAGTAGGGCGCTCGCTCACCTGATGGTGTGACAGTCACAGGGGGCGGGGCATCACAAGGGGCCTCTGAGCACATGACAAAACAGTGACATCACCACTGCTGCTCATCACAGCCTGGACACAGCAATGGGATGTGGACATGCTCACAATAACAAGTGCACAGGTACAGTACGAGCGGCGGCCATTTTACGGAGAAACGCGCACGGTGTTTGTTACAGAGAGACAAAATGGCCGCCGCTCTATGGCGTTCTGGCACCGACATTCTGATGTACTGCAATTAACGTGCAAAATGAGAGGGTGAGAGGGGCCAAGAACCACAGCCACACACACAGAACCACTGCAAAAAAGTCCAGGAAACACAGACCAGGGGCCGCAAGATTTGGATAATTCGCCTTCCAATGGAAGAAATGTTCATGGTACAAATCGTAACGACCGGACTGCTTTTGAAGACACTGAGGTTGGTCAGGTTCCTCGAAACACCGCAGCTACTCTGACAGCAGCCACATTCAGCAGTCAGCACCACAGGGTGTGCCCAAATATTTTGAATAAATTAGCATCCTCATGCACAGCCTTTATACTTCAAGCCTTACAAAACACCCTCGAGTAGAATGAGGGTCACTGTAACAGAGGCTATATGTGATATAGCAGGGGTGAAAATGGCAGTGTATACGGCATGTAACTTCATTCCGTTCACCAGCTTGACGTCAGTGCTCGAAAAAACACTGGCCACTAAATGGCACCTCGTATACTTTCAACAAGGTCAGAGTGTAAACAACACCTCCCTTTTATTGCCTCCGGGGGCAGCAGAACCTGTTGAGAGTGGCAGCTGGTGCACGGAAGATTCTAGAAAATACCAGCGGTGACACACTCACACACACCAACTTTGATTGTCCGCTTGCCTTATTCAGCTCCAATGTTTCACACACATTCATTCACCTCGAGATAAGACCAATTTCTCCCCCTCCTGCATTTCAGTTGCAATACCTTAAGCACTCCCTACTTTCATATCCAGAAGCACTCACCTTCACTTCTGGGCCAAATGTACACTCACTGAGCACTTTATTAGGAACATTTTTACTTTATTACACCTACTTATTCATGCGATCTAATCAGCCAATTGTGTGGCAGCAGTGCAATGCATACAATCATGTAGACACAGGTCAGAGGCTTCAGTTAATGTTCACATCAACCATCAGAATGGGGGAAAAATGTGCTCTAAGAGACTTGGAATGACCGTGGAATGATTGTTGGTGGCAGACAGGGTGGTTTGAGTATCTCAGAAACTGCTGATCTCCTAGGATCATCACACACACACACACACACACACACACACACACACACTAGTCTCTAGAGTTTGCAATCAATGGAGAAAAAAACTAAACAAAAAACCCCAGTGAGCAGCAGTTCTGCAGACAGAAAGGCGTCGTTAATGAGACGTCAGTGGAGAAGGGCCAACCTGGTCAAAGCTGACAGAAACGCGAATAACCACATTACAACAGTGGTATGCAGAAGAGCATCTCTGAACACACAACGGATCATGACTCAAAGTGGATAGGCTACAGCAGTAGAAGTCTAAATAAATACCTAATAAAGTGCTCACTGAGTGTATATTTAAAACTTCAGGGACTAAAAACGGTACAACATTTTTGTGAAAACATTTGAAAGCGCCTGTGAAAGTCCCAGAGAACTTTCACTGAAACATAACACCAACCAAACATGCACCATAAACTCTGGGCTTCTTGTAAAAGGGTTGGTAATACGCAGGTATTTTAATGGTGTCCCTTGGGTTAAAGGGTTAAAACTTTGGGCCCAGGTTTGACCCTTGCTCACCCTCTGGCACGCCCTCAGTCAGACACACAAACAGAGATGACCCTTACCTTCCGGTGGGCCGTTGGCCATCTCATCTGGAGAAGAGATGGAGAGAGACAACTTACATACCAGCAAACACTTTTTATCTCAGAAGCTGAAATCAACCCTGCTGAAAAAAGCAGCTGAAGCCAGGCTTTGAAACGGCTGGTAGCCATTTTAGCAGCTCCATGCTCAACACGGTTTGACCAGCTGTGTTTTGAAACTGCTGGTAGCTGGTAACTTCAAGCTGGTCAAGCTGGATTTTACCCCAGGGGACGGGTCTGCTTGTCTTTCATGCACTCGTACTGATAGTTACAGAAGTTCTTATCTGTGCCAGTCGCAATTTTCCACATTCAGAACTGTGGTAGAAGACAAAATGGCCACCACAGACCATGGAGCTAGCAACTTTAGCTGCTATCGCTCAAGGCAGTCACAGGAGAGGCTACCCCTCATTATAGAACCATGCCCAGCCCAGCACTTTGCTTGTAAACATTTGCATTAACATGAAAGGACAAACGTAGTAGTTTATTTATTTTATTTTTATAATATTACATTTGGACTTAACCCTTTCCACTTTCCCCTCTGGAGGGCAATCGCCACCTATTTTGGACGAGTCCTATATCTCAAAAACGATGTACTGCACACACATGGTTTGTTGAACACTTAAACCAAAGAAGAGGCTTGGACCATTCAGAAAATTCAGACAGAATAATTGTATGTCAGAATAATTTTGTGTACGCTGTATGTACATACAGCGTACACAAAAGATTCAACATTAAAATACAAAAAAATTACAAACATCTAAAAACAGCTGTTCTTGCTACTGAAGAGTCTTTTTAACAACGTGGCATGCCATTTTGCGGTTTTAATTGCATCACAGTTTATTATTTTAGAAATACGAAGGGAACAATGATTTGGGACATCGACAACTCAACCACAAAGGGGCAGAGTTGATAGGGTTAGAGAAGAGTGAACAACCAAACTGTATGTTTTGCTGCTTGAAAAACAGTATCACTGGGCCTGGGATCCTGGGCCATTTGGATCGCAGGGACAACAGTCACGTTCTCTGCAAGCGCCTCAACCCCCTCGCCCTGGTGACAGAAAGGGGAAGTGCAGGCTGTTCTTAGACAGGGTTGGGGGTGGATGCGTGTGTGTGTGTGTGTGTGCGTGCGTTGGGGGGGGGGTGCCTGAAAATGTCCTTGCCATGTTTACTAGTACCCCCCCCCCCATGCCCTACTACCCCCCCCCCCCCCATATCAGCTGGCACTACCCTCTGAATTCTCCAGGGACGCCAACATTCCAGGTGCCAGCCACGACAGGCTCTTTGTTACCCGCCCAAAGGAAAATGCCATACTTCATACTCTTGCTATTCCTAGGCAAAATCCGACCCCCCTCGGCGAGGTTTCCCAGTAAGATGGCACCCCACGCACCCCCCCCGCGCGTCCCGTTATGGGAGTCGTGCTCCCTGTCCCGTTTGTCTGAGTGCAATTACAACACCGCGGATTAAAACGCGCTGCGCCTCCGCATCGTTTTTATCCCGTTTGGATGACCTCAACGCTAGCCTTGGCGCCTCGCAGGACGTTAGCGTGACCTCTGGTTCAGCTCTGCCTGTGCCTGAGGTGCTCGACCTCGCCCATCGAAAACAAAGGCGTCTGGGCCTGTTGTTTAATGCGAAGCCCTCACTGGGTTCTTCCACCTGCATGATCTCCCAAATGCCCTGTTTGGATGGGACGAGTTTTTCCATTGGAGGTTTGGTAATCGTTTCCCCGTCATCAGAATCGACCAAGCCTGTGTTTCTCATGCACCACCCCAGTGAAAGTTATAGGGAAAACGTCTGACGGTTTATCGCGGAGGTGACAGGAACAGCCGTTTGAGAACAAACCTTTTTTTGCAAAGGACTGAATAGAATACACAACTGGTTCTCAGACATAGTCATGGGCTTTCCCTGTGGATGCTGGTTGAACAAGCCGGTCATTGCTCAAAATTCTGCTTTTCACGTTTTCATGGGTGTCCTGGAGCCATAGTAGGTCAGAAATAGCTACGCATTCACGTTGTGCTAAACTGCAAACGCTTACAAAAAAAAGGTAATAAATAAATGTAAAAAAAAAAAAACACGCAGTGTGGCGAGTGACGGAGAACCGCTCTTCCACGGGTACACGGTGCATGGCAGAGGTCACCCGCGCGCGGGGAGGAACTGCGTATCGTTTAACCGGGGTCTCAACGGAGCTTCGAAAGGTCGCAAACTCTCTGTACCCCGGTGCTGAGCGACGAGCTCATTCAGTCTGTATCCCCCCCCCACCACCTTCATTAGCTTAATATAGACCCTCCTTGACAGCCTGACAGGTTTCGGGGCAACGGCCCCATCAAAGCCAGGGCATGTCTGGGACGGCGTGGCTCGGGGCCCCTAGGGGCCTGGCATCCAGGAGCAGTTAATCCCGGGGACGATTTATGGCCCCGCCGGGCGGGGGGGGACAGATGAGGGTGGAGTGCTGACAGACGGAGGTCATAAATACGTGGGGGTGAAGACGCGGCGCCCCCCCGCCCCCTCCCTGCCATTGACACCCTCCCCCCCCCCCCCCCCCCCCCGCTACAGTACACTGCTGTTAAGGGTCAGGGGGGTTCTGTCTGCCAGGTTCTCTGTGCCCTGGGTCCGATGCCGGATCTTCGGTGAACATCATCGAAGACAAAAAAATATATATATATTATAGTTTTGCTAACAGACATAACATAATGACAAGAACAGGCCATTCAGCCAAGCAATGTTCGCTTTTCCTACCACTGATGTGTACGCACTGCTTAGTTTGTCTAAACGCTAAATAGTATCTAGCACCACTTAATCATGGCAGAAACACCCTGTGTTCAGGATGCCACTGCATGTACTGGAAAGCTATTCCACACAGTCACCACTCTCTGTACGGGAAAAATTACTTCCTAATATTATCGGTGCAGAATTTTAGGATGTATTTTACTGTGGAGAACATGACTTTTCTGGGATTTTCACACTGTGAACAACATTTACAGTACACATGGGTGCGTGTATGCACGTGTGTGTGTGAGAGAGTGTGTGTGTGTTTGTATAAGTGGGGAGGGGCTGCAACTAAAAAGACCACAAAATGGATACTGTAACACAACACACCATCAATACGGGCAGTGTCACCGAAGCGCAACAGGGACACGACAACTGTTCCAAGCTCAACAAGACGGATCCCGGCCTCAACACAACCTTGCATGGGACCTCTCGGCAACCCAAACGAGGGACCAGAACCGCCCTGAAATGAACACCACACCGTTACAACAAATCAAGGCTGCTGTTGAAAGGCCCCTCTCGCCCCTCCGGGGCGTCTCCGTTTCGCGCTCGGCGTCTGCCACGCTTCTGTCGCTCCCAAAACGGGCCGCGGCTGCATTGTGCCGCGCAGGTTCAGCTGTTAGCGGCCGTATCGAGTGTCGCGTGTCGCCCGGGGCGATATTCAGCGCTTCGTCTCGGCTACCTTTCGACACCGGGCGCCCTTTCAACATTTCACCCCCGCGACCGAAACGGAGACACTTTTACGATACGGGACTCGTTCCCGTCTCGGGCGCTTTCCCAGTTTTACCCTCTCGGTCCTTAAAATGAAAAATTGTGCCATTGTGACGGTTATTATTGCCCGTGGAGAAGACGGTTACAGTACAATCGAGAGGCTTACAATGCAGTACGCCAGAGCTCAAACGATGACATTTCTCATGTGAACTGGACCAACCAGTCCCTGCTGAATGCAGAAGTATCAAATGTGTTTTTAGGAGGTGCAAGAGACTGGGCACTCTGAAAGTTAATGTACGTTCTTAATCATTTCATTCGCGTTTAACTACCCTGCTGTGAAATCCAGCTATGCCAGCTTGACCAGTTTGAAGCTTGAGTTGGTCAATTAAGCTGGTCTAGCTGGGTATGATCTGGTCAACCAGCATGGCCAAGCTGGTCATAAAGCTGGTGCAGCTGGTTTGAACTGGTCAACCAGCTAAACCATGTTCAGCTGGGTATTGGTCTGAACTGGCCAACCAGCCACCAGCTGTTTTTTTCAGCAGGGTACAAAGGATAAGTTGATATGGATCTTGAGAGAGAGCGCGTATGCTTGAGCTCTTGACTGCAAATAGGGGAATAAAAGAAGGAAAAAATACAGATATTAGAGTAATTAGGGGGGCTCCTTGGGTGGCACTGGCTCTGAGAGAGCCCTGGGAAAGAGGGCGTGGTCACAGAGTGCCTCTGGCTCATTCGTGTGAAACAGGAGACCAGGATACGGCACCCATTTAGAGGTGCAATTTTTATGGAGGGCTGTCAAATTGCCCAAATGCCCAATGCTGATCGGACCCCTCAAGTGCTTGCCCAAAAAAGGCAGAGGGGGAGAGGGGAGCTGGCATCTGTCCCTGATTCCTGATGTGGGGGGGGGGGGGGTTGGAAGGGGGTACTTCTCTCCTGGTGTGTTCCCAGACAGAGCCCCCAGTCTCAAAGCAGAGAGGCAAGGGGCAAGAAGACAATTAACTATCACTTCCCGTCCTGAACACAGGGGCCGGAAATGACATTAGTGAAAAGGGCTAAGTACATCATTGGCACGTGGGCTTGAGGTATTTCATCATCTGCTAGCCAATCCCGATGTTGCTTTCCCGAACCTGTCGTTTCCTAAGCATCCGAAAAGAGCTCACTGTAGCACTGATCCGCAATACTGTATTCTTAGAACATCTTAATCACCATGATATCACAGAGAATAACCACCCTGATCTCACCACCCTGATCTCACAGAGTATAACCACCCTGATCTCACGGAGAATAACCACCCTGATCTCACAGAGAATAACCACCCTGATCTCGCAGAGAATAACCACCCTGCTCTCACAGAGAATAACCACCCGGATCTCACAGAGAATAACCACCCGGATCTCACAGAGAATAACCACCCGGATCTCACAGAGAATAACTACCCGGATCTCACAGAGAATAACCACCCTGCTCTCACAGAGAATAACCACCCAGATCTCACAGAGTATAACCACCCTGATCCCACCACCCTGACCTCACAGAGTATAACCACCCTGACCTCACGGAGTATAACCACCCTGATCTCACAGAGAATAACCACCCTGCTCTCACAGAGAATAACCACACTGATCTCACAGAGAATAACCACCCTGAGCTCACAGAGCATAACCACCCTGATCTCACAGAGCATAACCACCCTGATCTCACAGAGCATAACCACCCTGATCTCACAGAGAATAACCACCCTGATCTCATAGAGCATAACCAGCCTGATCTCAGAGTATAACCACCCTGATCTCGCAGAGAATAACCACCCGGATCTCACAGAGAATAACCACCCTGATCTCACCACCCTGATCTCACAGAGAATAACCACCCTGATCTCAGAGAGAATAACCACCCGGATCTCACAGAGAATAACCACCCTGATCTCACCACTCTGACCTCACAGAGTATAACCACCCTGATCTCACAGAGCATAACCACCCTGATCTCACAGAGTATAAACACCCTGATCTCACAGAGAATAACCACCCTGATCACAGAGAATAACAACCCTGCTCTCACAGAGAATAACCACCCGGATCTCACAGAGAATAACCACCCGGATCTCATAGAGAATAACCACCTTGATCTCACAGAGAATAACCACCCTGATCACAGAGAATAACCACCCAGATCTCACTGATATAACCACCCTGATCCCACCACCCTGACCTCACAGAGTATAACCACACTGATCTCACAGAAAATAACCACCCTGATCTCACAGAGCATAACCACCCTGATCTCACAGAGAATAACCACCCTGATCTCACAGAGTATAACCACCCTGATCTCACAGAGAATAACCACACTGCTTTCACAGGCCTCATTTAGCAAACGTGAAATCCACAGGACCAAAATGGATGTCACTAGCGCTCTGACCTGTTTCTATCACGTGTGTGAAATGAAAAAAAACACTGTAACGCTTGTTTTGTGCTTTTATTATTCAGATTCATCTTTTTTTTTATTTTACATTTTAACGAATAAGCTCATTGAATATCATAATTGTTCATATCATATCAAAATCCAAACTAGATGACACATTAAAATGGGTTAGGCTTCATTTGCATAATCCTAACATTCATTTGAGTTTAATATAAATTCCATAAAACACGTCAACGTTTGCCATAAATATGGCGAAGGAGTCATGGCTTGGGCTTTGTTGCTATGGCCGACCGCTCTTTAGACTACAGTTATTGCTTTATTCGAAGAGAGCGCGCATCTTCAAAGACTGAGACGATTTGTTTGGTGAGGCTAGTCAGTTCCCAGACAACCTCCAGCAACACACTGAGGCCAGTACTCAGACGATCCACATGCTGTTCCTGTGCGAACTTTCTTCCATCCTCAGCTTCTTGGGGAACTGGCACAACATATCGCTCTCGCCCTCCAGGGTAATTCCAGAGAGTGACATCTCTACTGTAATTGTAGAGATGTCGTGTTCATCCAATGTAAACAGCATCCCTGTGGCTTATGTGCTTCGTTTGTGGACTAGAACTTCCTTATTTTTCTCCAGTTTAATGTCAAACCATTTTTGTTGTACCTGTTCCAGAGTACGGAGAGAGACTATAACAACAGCTATACCAGGCCAAATTTGAAAAATGTCAGTGTCCTTGCTGCATTGGATTGTAAGTTACGTGAACATGAGAAGGCAACTTGAGAACTTTGTGTGAATAACTTGTCTTCTCAAGTTCACTTCCCCTGAAATTCTAATGCAGCAAGAATGCCCACCGATTATACATGCATGAGCCACAATAATCTTTCATGTAACATTGCATTTTCCATATGAATGTATGCACTTATTCTGTCCTATATAGCACTCGCTGTTATTCTATTTACATTCTCTGCGCAGTCGGAATACATTGCAACACTTCCCCAACTTTGGACTGAACGGTCATCCCCAGGATAATCATAGAAACTGTACTGATGTGCTACAGTCATGCTGATTCTAAATATTTGCTCCAATACGTGTATATGCTTTTTAATTCAGCGAAAACCGTTTGAGGTTGTTCCCCAGTCTCCCCTATAACTAGTCATACATTTCTACATTTTAGTCATTGAGAAAACGCTTTTAATCCAAGGCAATTTACAAGTGCATAAGTTCTTCGACAAGTGAAAAGCATCAAATCCATGAATAGCAAAACACACATGAACCAAAAAACAATATTCATCGTTTTCAATGTGCAAGGTTTTCTTTTTTTTTAAATATAGGGTGCAGATCAGGAGGGAGGACTACGGTTACAGTCTGAAAAGGTGTGTTTTTAGGGATTCTGCAGTTTTGACAGTGGTAGGCAGGTCATTCCACCCACCACTGAGGAACCAGAACAGAGAACAGGCATGAACGAGCAGCTCGACCGCCTGGTGCTCACAGTGAGGGGACCATAAGGCGACCACAGAGCATTGAGCCACTCAGAGAAAAATGGCTGTCCTTTAAAACTGCCCATAACCCGAGGGATCAGCAGTATTCATGTATATAATCTCCGCTGGCGGATGCCATGACTACAGCCCCGGCTCGACTGCGGACTGAACATAATGAACACAACAATGGCATCCGGCCGCTGCCTGATCCGGCATCATTGGCCAGTAATACAACTCTAAGGCCAAAGTGACATTCAGGATTCCAGACATCCCCCTGCAGACAGAGACCCGAAGCTGCCGGCCCATAAACAGCCCCGGCCAAAGCCCCGGCGATCCGCTCTCAAATCCTCCCAGAATGCAGACCTCACTTGGACGGGACCGCGTTTCACTGCAAAACGGGGGGGTCCGCCAAGATCGCCAGATTCCCGAGGAGAAAGGCGAAACCCATCCATCCATCCATTATCTGAACCCGCTTATCCTGAATAGGGTCGCAGGGGGGCTGGAGCCTATCCCAGCATACTTTGGGCGAAAGGCAGGAATACACCCTGGACAGGTCGCCAGTCCATCGCAGGGCACACACACCATTCACTCACACACTCATACCTATGGGCAATTTAGACTCTCCAATCAGCCTAACCTGCATGTCTTTGGACTGTGGGAGGAAACCGGAGTACCCGTGCAGAGAGAACATG
Organism: Conger conger; assembly: GCF_963514075.1. NCBI lineage: Eukaryota > Metazoa > Chordata > Actinopteri > Anguilliformes > Congridae > Conger > Conger conger. The sequence continues at coordinate 5,061,488 of NC_083778.1, read as the reverse complement.
CAAACTCCACACAGAGAGGCCCCGGCCGACGGGGATTCGAACCCAGGACCTCCTTGCTGTGAGGTGGCAGTGCTACTCACTGCACCATCCGTGCCACCAGAAAGGCGAAAGCGAACTTCAGAAACCGAACGCGGTCGCCGCGAGCCGGAGGTTCGCTTCGCGTTAGACGTCTTATCCGGTATGCAGTCCCCTGGGTTCCAAACCCCCGGCCGTTGCTCTGTTAGCGCAGCGCTCAACCAGCCGAGTTGTTGGACTACGGATGCGCCTCGGTTTCTCCAAAAACCGTCAAAATAAAAGCGCAATAATCAGACTGGGATGATTTCATGCAGAAATACGGATATTCTGCTACGGCAGCTCGGTGGGCCCACGCAAGACGATACGTGCATCGAGAGCGCTGAGATTTACGATTGGCCGTAGCCGCCTAATGTCTCCCTTCTGGAATGTTCTGCCGGAACTCACCTTTCTTCGTGGGCTCAGGCATTTCTGAGCAGGGATCCTCCGGCCTGTGGAGGGGGCGGGTGGAGCGCAGGGATTTGGGCGTTTGGGAGGGGGGCGTGCGGTTGGGACAGAACAAGACCCTGAATCAGGCCAGTACAGTGACGGTTGGGGAGATGAGACCCTGGACTTTATAAGAGGGGGCTTGCTCCTCCCCGCTGACAAACAATGCAGGTCCACAGCACTGCCACTCAACACCCTGACTGCCACCACATACACACACTCCCCTCCCTTCCCATCACACACACACCCCTCCCTTCCCATCACACACACACACACACTCCCCTCCTCTCCCACCACACACACACACTCCCCTCCCCTACCACCACACACACAGACTCCCCTCCCCTACCACCACACACACACACCCCTCCCTTCCCATCACACACACTCACACACACACCCCTCCCTTCCCATCACACACACACACACACACACTCGCCTCCCCTACCATCAAACACACACACATCCCCCCCCCACCACACGCACACTCCCCTCCCCTACCTCCAAACACACACACACACCTCCCCAACCACCAAACACACATCCCTCCCTTCCCATCACACACACACACAAACACACACACTCCCCTCCCCTACCATCACACACACACACAGAACCACTTGACGTTAACACACCAGACTGATGGATTTATTTGGGCAGGGGGGGGGGGGGGAAGCAGTGTCGGGGGACCTCCTTTTAAAACTTTGATGGCAATCACGGGGCAAGGTCCGGATCATGTGTCCCGGCTGTTATCCGCGGGATTAGCCCAAACGCCTGGCGACAGCGGCAGCCCAGGCAGCTGATGAGGGGACAGAAGGGGGGGGTTACACACTCTCCCCGAGACGATGTCATCACCGTGCCGCACCACAACGAACGAACGGGCGAACTGTGAACTGCTATATCAGCGCGGCGTTGCTCCCTCCAAAAAAATCACTTCTCTAATCTGACAACCGTCCGGCGTTTTTTTCCGGCTTGTTTTCGCCCCTTAAGGGCTCAGTTTCACCTGCAGGCCCCCCCCACCCCCACCCCCACCCCCCCCACGCACCTCCGGTAGCAGAGTCCCGGATGGATGAGACTTCTCCGAGCAAAACTGGCTGGGCCAATTGAAAACAGATGCTAAAAAACCCAGAAAGCAAACTATCACTAAGCAAAATATCACAAACTACCATGACCCCTTGCTGGAAAACATAATATTCCTGCAGAAGAGTTAAAGTATGGAAATGGTGATATCCACTTCCTGAGATCCATATTTAATTGGCCTAATTCAGAGCCTTTGTTCACAGTGATGTACAGGCATTACGGTTTATCCGAGATCAGCACCAGGCTTTCGTCGCGTACGGTACGTACCCTGCTTACATCTAGATCAGACGGTATTCCCTTTGATAATGGTTTTCGTCGGGATAAACGCAGACGCGGCGGCCCAACAGAGACGTGTTGTCACGCACATTCACCGGGTGAGAAGGGAACGCGTGCCCTTTCCTGGTAGTTGACCCAAAGGGCTGTGACAGGCCATATATAACTCAGGCTGGGCCGCAGAAATGAAGAAAGGGCTTAAGCTGGATCATGTGGCCCTGTCACAAAGCCACGCAAAACCATTGAGGAGTGCTTGCGCTGGTCGAGCGCTTGCATCATGTCGCAGATTTAGCCATGAGGTCACCGCGGCGAAACGGATAAGGAGCCCTCTGATGTCCGGCAGCGCCCTCTGCTGGTAGACAACGAGAGTTAGACACGGGTGTTTGTTTTATTTTTACGGTAATTTATTGTTGCGGGCTATATTTATGGCTTTTGTCAAGTCGTTGATGTGATTTAGCAACACTGGCGGTCTCTTTTCACGCTAATAAATCCTGTTGGGATTCTTAGAGAAACAGAATGTCGAGAGAACACAAACAGTGTACCTACTTGGTACCCACCGGAAACGATAACGGATCTAACCTCTGACCTTGAAATGGGACTATGGAAGAACTAATTTCTTTCTGGGTTGAGGGGAAATTCGTATAGATTATATGGATATTTGAGACAATTTTAACAGCGTATTGAATAGTTTTTACATCAGAACTTTGCATGTGCCAACAGTAGTTCGTCATTGGTCATCGACTTTGTCCGTTTCATTTCACCCTAAAATTGACAAATTGGTTTTTGAATTATCCATATATTTTACCGATATAATAATGTCTTCGCTAAATATTTGCAAATGTGTGGTTGCTCATAATAACGTATCGTCAGCTACAAAGAAAATGAAAATAATTTTAAAAACCTGATTCCTCAAAAATGATTTGATGAATGTCTTTGCGAGGAATCTGTACATTTGGCATTACAGTAATTGACGGGATGAAACGGAATATATTATTAATCGTGTGCTTATACCAGGAAAGGAAAAAGATCCCATAACGCCACTCTGAATTAGAACGCCTCCAATCGCGGAAGAATCTTTTCCCTGAATTGAACTGAGAATGGAGCGTGGAAGCCTCTATCTGCTTTCATGTGCGCATGCCTCATGGGCCGCGCTGCAGTCTTCGCATTACACAGAGGCTTCGCGAAATAAATACAGCTGGTCAAGAGTGTCCCACATTACCAGAGACAGCAAGGAGATTCGATTAACATTACCGAATGGAAAATAGTTCGGTAAAGTGTCTATTTCGGACACGTACTTTCATATTACCTCCACCGACATGGTCTAAGATAAGGTCTAATAAATCGTTTCCACAAATTACGTAAGGTCAAAAATATACGAAGTATACAAATAATATGGGCAAAAACATTGTGAAGAAATCACTACAGTTAAAAATCTGGATGGAAATGAACTCAGGGAGAGAAATTGCACTACCGTTTTGCATCAATAAAGGCGCTGTGCTGAAAACTTAGATGGATCACGTGATGAGGTTACGTCGTCGATTACGGAAGTAAATATTTATCTGTACGAAAAGCCAAAGCACATTCCTTCATATATATTATTTTATTTACTAGAGAACTTGATGTGTCATATTTACGTGTACACAAACTATAGGAAGACTGAAATTATATGTAAATTATTAAGCGACCTTTTGTACATTTTAGCGTCATCAAAATTACACTGGAATCTGAAGGTCGCAGACAAATTTTTTTTTTCTTTTAGTCAGTGACACGTCACTCGGAGGAAAAACTGTAACGCTGAAAGATTCAAACGCAGAATTATCGTCATCTACCGACATGGGTACGGCTATCAATATACTTTTATGCTAACGATAAAATAGTTATTTTTCTTGCCATGTAATTCTCATTGCCTTTGATGTCGTTTCGGTCCATCTAGCTTGATAGCTGGCTTGCTATACTGTCAGTTTTCCCTTAAATTAAGTGCATGTTTTAGGTGCAAAAAGTTAACTAGGCGATGAATTACGCGTGCTATGGTTAGCAATGCAACTTATGCTAGCCGGCTCAATTCCTCAATGTTGACGGTTGTCACAACATAAGTTACGGTTTCAACTAAAAATAATGCATTTCAATTTTGACAAGGATAAGAATACATAAATCAGATTAACGAATAGCTTGTAGCAGACGAGTACTTGTCATCAGTAAGTCGAATCTTATAGGTCAAATAGTTGGGACGATAGAGCCAGGTCCAGTAAGCGACTTTAGTATTGTAAAAGCAATCGGAAAATACGTGCGCAAACATGTTGTCATTGGTTGAATTCATGTTGGTTGTCGTCGAACTGTGTTGAAATATCATCAATATCATCACTCAGTGAGCACTTCTATGCGTATTAGGCTGATGTTTCTCTTCTGCTGCTGTAGCCTATCCACTTAGAGGTTTGATGCGTTGCGTGTTCAGAGATGCTCTTCTGCACTACTCTGTTGTAATGTGGTAATTTGCGTTACAGTCACCTTCCTGTCAGCTTTGACCAGTCTGAGCCCATATCCTCTGACCTCGCTCATTAACTCCGGGTTTCGCCCGGAGAACTGCTGCTCACTGGATGTTTCGCTTTTCGCAACAGTCTCTGCAAACTCGAGACTGTTGTGCGTGAAAATCCCAGGAGATCAGTAGTTTGAGATATTCAAACCACCCTGTCTGGCTCCAACAATCATTCTACAGCCAAAGTCACTTAGGTCACATTTCTTCCCCGTTCTGACATTTGGTCTGAACAACATCTGAACCCCTTTACCACGGCTACATGCTTTTATGCATTTAGTTGCTGCCACATGATTGGCTGATTAAATATTTGCATTAACAAGCTGGTGTACAGGTCTACCCAAAAGTGATCAATGAGTGTATGTCCCAGAGGCATCAAACTCTATCCCGATGGACTTCATATTTACAGCGAGTTACTGCGTGTTCCAGTAAGACTGCCGCAAAGTACCTGTCTTCAAAATATGGAATTGGCTGATCTCAAGAAGGGGAACATGTGTATATATACACACACACACACACACACCTCCTCCCTCCAGAGTTCACAGATGTGAGGTTATTGATTGCCTCTTTGCAGGGGGGGTTTTCTCCAACATATTTTCGGGACTGTTCGGGACCAGAGAGATGCGGATACTGATTTTGGGGCTGGATGGTGCTGGGAAGACCACCATCCTGTACCGTCTACAAGTGGGAGAGGTGGTCACCACCATCCCAAGTATGTATCAGCTTCGGTGTTCGGTGGAGCGTGGGCACGCACACTCACACTCACACTCATACCATTTGTTTTTTATCTCCGATGAACCACTGGTGAAGTATCAGTCAGTACCAGTCTATACACTTTGTCCAGTACATGCACCACCATTCACAAGGCATTGGCTGTGTTCGAAACTGTGTACTAGCATACTGCTCATACTAAACTTCGGGCTGATTTTCATCGAAACGTAGTACGAGCAGTATGCGGTTTCGAACGCGCCCACTGTTGTCTTTTGCTGACAGTTCTCTTTACATCGCACACTTCTAATTCTGTAATTCAGCTTCTCCATTTATTTTTGTTTCCAGCAATCGGTTTCAACGTAGAAACGGTCACGTACAAGAAGTTGAAATTCCAAGTGTGGGATCTAGGGGGACAGACCAGCATCAGGTAGAGAAGCATTACTGATCAGCCGTTTCGCTATAAGAATATACACTCACTGAGCACTTTTAGGCATTTTAGACATCTACTGCTGTAGCATATCCAGTTAGAGTTATGATACGTTGTGTGTTCAGAGATGCTCTTCTGCATACCACTGTTGTAATGCGTGGTTATTTGCGTTACTGTCACCTTCCTGTCATCTTTGGCCATTCTCCTCTGACGTCTGAAGTTTTTATTACACCATTCTTTGCAAACTCTTGAGAGTAATGTGTGTGACAATCCCAGGAGACCAGTAAAATGGTAAATGGTTGGCATTTACATAGTGCCTTTATCCAAAGCGCTGTACAATTGATTGGTTTCTCATTCACCCATTCATACACACACTCACACACCAATGGCGATTGGCTGCCGTGCAAGGCACCGACCAGCTCCTCAGGAGCATTTCGGGGTTAGGTGTCTGGCTCAGGGACACTTCGACACAGCGCGGGCGGGGGATCGAACCTGCAACCCTCCAACTGCCAGACGACTGCTCTTACTGCCTGAGCCATGTCGCCCATCCCAGTAGTTTCTAGGTACTCAAAGCACCAACACCAACAATCATGCCACGGTCCAAATCACTTAGATCACATTTGTTCCCCATTCTGATGGTTCATGTGAACATTAACTGAAGCTCCTGACCTGTATCTACATGATTGTGTGCATTACACTGCTGCCACACAATTGGCTGAGTAGATGACTAAATATTCCTAATAAAGTGCTCAGTGAGTGTAGATCATGTATGTATGCATGTTCTATTGCACTCTGGCCTACAATATTTTCCACAACTATTATTTTACATAATAGGGTTTCCTATGTGATGAAGTGTACTAGGTTTTCTCCTCCAAGTTGATTAAGTGTATATCGCTATGCCAGCGTACATAGCCTTGGCATACTTCACCCTTGTTCGGGTTTAAATTTGTGTGACATGCAGCATCAGGTTCTCTTTATGTGCCCAATGCACCCACTTTGTACAGCTCTCTGATGCCCTCCCCCTCTCCTTGTCCTCATCCCCTTCCTTCCCCGCTTCTCTTCCTCTCCCGTGACCCATCTCAGGCCCTACTGGCGGTGCTACTACTCGAACACGGACGCCGTGATCTACGTGGTGGACAGCAGCGACAGAGACCGCATGGGAATCTCCAAGACCGAGCTGGTGGCCATGCTGGAGGTGGGGCTAATGCTGCCACAAAATGGCGACGGCGGCCATTTTGTGCCAGAATGCTCACGGTGCATCAGCTGAGGCCTATTTTCACTTCAACCCTGATTTTGCACGCCCGATTCTACCAGTTAGCAGCTCTGTGGGATCTTTAACTGTTGGAGGGTTGGAGTGAAAACCTACAGAACTGTATATAGCCCCTGCTTAGTCTAATCAACTGTAAGTCGCTTTGGATGATAAGGACAATAATGAGGTTGCGCTAGCTGAGGTGGCATCTCAGAGTGGTGACGGCTGTCTGAATCTGGCAGGAGGAGGAGCTGAAGAAGGCCATCCTGGTGGTGTTCGCCAACAAGCAGGACATGGAGCAGGCCATGACCCCCGCCGAGGTGGCCAGCTCCCTGGGCCTGGCCGCCCTCAAGGAGAGGAAGTGGCAGATCTTCAAGACCTCGGCGACCAAAGGCACGGGGCTGGACGAGGCCATGGAGTGGTAAGCCCCATCTCGCTCAAGAACAGCGACTCCTAATTCGGTACCGCGAGGTACTTCGTCGGCGGGTAATTTGGCATGATCCAGAGCCAGGTTCCACCGCTTGCAGCTTTGTTGCGTATATTTCGACGATTAAGTTTGAGTATTTCCGCTCAAGGTTACAAGAGCCGTGGTCCACCTCGGAGTCAAACTTGCAAGCTCTGGGCTATGAGCCCGGTTCCCTCACCATCACACTCCTCCGGCACCACTGTTTGTGTTTCTATGATGCTACTTCGACAGCTAATTGTGTGTTGCTTGCTAACCATTCGGTTACCTTTCCTTTGCAGGCTTGTGGAGGCCCTAAATAGCAGGCAATAATCATGCCTGTGGCCTTAACCCCCACCCTCCTTCCCCATGTACATATTCCTGATTGAGCCCCCCCCTCCTCCATTTTGGCTCAGGACTGTACCCCCTCCCCATTTTGGTGGCAGCTCCAAACCCCTACACTTCACCTGGCCAGGAGAGAGTCAGCACGAGGTGGACATCCACAGTGAACAACTCTCATATTCAGAGAGCCATCTACTGAAGACAAGACTTTTTTTCTTTTTCTCCAATCATTTACCCAGTTTATTGGACGCCCTGATTGGTGGCCCAGTATGGTGGACTGTTGACAAGTTATTGGCCAAACTGGTCTTTCCGGCCCTGTGTGGTGATTTGTATTCAGACTGTTCTTTTCTATTCTCAGGCTGCTAAGACGGGCCTGCGTTGTTTTTCCACATTTCTGTCGTCCGCTCTCAAACCGGCTGCAGAATTTTGATTTTGATATGTTCTTAATTTCGGTAACTGACATTAGTGCCTGAGTGTTTTTCTCCGGGATCCATTCCTAATTGCCTATTTATTTATGAGCTTTCATTGGTTCAAAACGGTTTAATAAATATGTAATCAAGCTGAAATGAATAAACGTGCACTGTAAATGGTAAATGGCTGGAATTTATATTGCCTTTATCCAAAGTGCTGCACAATTGATGCTTCTCATTCACCCATTCACACACACACACACACACTCACGCTGATTGGCTGCCATGCAAGGCACCAACCAGCGCGTCAGGAGCATTTAGGGGTTAGGTGTCTTGCTCAGGGACACTTCTACACAGCCATGGCGGGATCGAACCAGCAACCCTCCGACTGTCAGGCGACTGCTCTTACCTCCTGAGCCACAGCATTAAAGCCATCGGCTTAAGGCAGATTTTTCATGGTTGAAAATGCTTTAAACCACAGGTGTCAAACTCCAGTCCTGGAGGGCCGTAGTGTGCTGGTTTTTGGGGTGTTCTGGGTTCATTCAAGTCACTGATTGGTTAAAGTATCCACACGCCTTGTTCTCAAGGCCTTAATTGGCCTTAATTGGCAGCTGATTGAAAGGAAACCGCGAAAACCGGCGGACACTGCGGCCCCCTGGGGATTCAGTTTGACACCCCTGCTTTAAACTGTATAAAATAGCCTATAAATAAACACTTAATATTTCTTTTTATGATGAGTACTTATACAAGCGGATAATCGTAAGTGAACTGGATTCAAAAGTTCAATTTTTAAATGAAAATGGAAAGCATTGTTTTGTTATTTAAATATCTTGGTATGTACTACTCGGATGTTCCAGGGCCTGTAATAAATAAAGACCACCCGCCATATTTAAAAAAAGCATGGGGTATCTCGGTGGCGCAGCCTGCAGAGTACTGACCGCATGCTCATTGTGAGCCGCGACGTCAACAGTTCGAATCCGACCGTCTGACAATTTGTCGCATGTCTTTCCCTCTCTCTCGCCCCCATTCTTCCTGTCTCTATATACCGTCCAATAAAAGCTGAAAAAAGGCCTAAAAAATATCTTTAAAAGAAAAAAGAAAAAGCGTGGCATCTAATCCTACATTAGTTTCACCTTTTCCTCCTCCATTGGAATTACACAGCACTGCATGTGGTGAAACGTATGTAGGAAACTTTTTCATGGAGTTTTAAGAGAGGCTCAAAACAACAGTATAGCAGTCATTTTGATTGGCTGATGAGGTCGAGCGCCATTGAGTGGAATATGGCACTCTTGGGACTGAAATGGTTGACACCACAAAGCCAAATGAAGAGGAATCCTCCTAAGACTGCCAAGCTGGGGAATGAAACCAGTTCCCTACATTAATGTACAGAATGCAGTCTTATTTCTCATCTCCCTTCTATTGATTCTGAATTACAGTTCTCTACTTTCATAGAAGAGCAAGATGTAACAGGCAATAGGGTAGGGCAGGGATATTCAATCTTTCCCAGAAAGGCCCGTTCTGGGTGCAGGCTTTTGTTCCAACCAAGCACTTACACACCTGATTCTAATAGTCAACCATTAGAGTCTGCAAAGGACCTTGATAAGTAGAATCAGGTGTGCGGTCGGACCAAAAGCTTGCAACCAAACCGGCCCTTTCTGGAAAAGATAGGGTAGGGCGTAGGGTGTAAAATATGGTCCATTTCACCGGACTTATTGAGTGTGTGACCCCTGCCCAGACTAGCTTGAGTTAACATCACAAACTGCCACTTCATTTGTGACAAAATATTATTTTGCAAGAGAGCAAGGTTTGCTTCAGTTCAGAGACTAACCCAATGTGGCACTTTGCAGTAACATAAAATGGTTAGCGAAAGTGCTGAGATGTATTTAAGAAAGATTTATGACGATCCTGCAGTTAACAATTTTTTTTGATTATATTACATTATATTACATCTCAAAATTAATTCAAAAAGTGAAGCTTTCATATATTCTATATGCATTACGCAGTGAAATATTTCAAGCCTTTTACAGCTTACAGCTCATGAAAATCAAAAATCCAGTATCTCAAAATATTAGAATCCTACATAAGACCAATCAAAAAAAGGATTTATAATACAGAAATGTCGACCATCTGAAAAGTATGTTAATTTACTGGTCTCATCTTCCTCTTGACAATACCCCATAGAGAATCTCAGGTCAGGTCAGGCGAGTTGGCTGGCCAGTCAAGCACAGTAATACCCTGGTCAGCAAACCAGTTACTAGTAGTTTTGGCACTGTGGGCATGTGCCAAGTCCTGCTGGAAAAGGAAATGAGCATCTCCATGAAGCTTGTCAGCAGAAGGAAGCATGAAGTGCTCTAAAATCTCCTGGTAGACAGCTGCGTTGACTCTGGACTTGATAAAACACAGTGGACCAACACCAGCAGATGACATGGCACCCCAAATCATCACTGACTGTGGAAACTTCACACTGGACTTCAAGCAACTTGGATTCTGTGCCTCTCCACTCTTCCTCCACTGGGACCTTGATTTCCAAATGAAATTCAAAATTTACTTTAATCTGAAAAAAAGACATTGTACCACTGTCCAGTTCCTTTTTCCATTAGCCCAGGTAAGACGCTTCTGATGTCTGTGGTTCATGAGTGGCTTGACACAAGGAATGCGACACTTGTAGCCCATTTCCTGGACACATCTGTGTGTGGTGGCTCTTGATGCACTGACTCCAGCCTGTCCACTCCTTGTGAAGCTCTCCCAAGTTCTTGAATTGACTTTGCTTGACAATACTCTCAAGGCTGTGGTCATCCCTGTTGCTTGTGCACCTTTTCCTACCACACTTTTCCCTTCTAGTCAACTTTCCATGATTATGCTTTGATACAGCATCTGCGAATAGCCAGCCCTTTCAGCAATGACCTTCTGATTGCCCGACCAAGTATTGAGTGCATAAATGAACATACTTTTCAGAAGGTCGACCTTTCTGTATTATAAATCATTTTTTAAATTGGTCTTATGTAATATTCTAATATTTTGAGATAATGGATTTCTGATTTTCATGAGCTGTAAGCTGTAACCGTCAAGATTAAAAATATTTCACTGTGTATAATGAATCTAGAATTATATATTTAATTAAATTATGATATTCTAATTTTTTTAGATACACCTGTATAACTTGCCAATGCTCATCTCATAAAAGCAAAGGATAGTAAGGCAATGTGTATGTCATCCAGTGGGTGGCGATATGCTCCATACAGGCGCACACTTCAAATAAAAACCAAAGAAGAAGCCGGCTTCTGTTCAGTTTCGTACTTTTAGTTTTCCTGACGAAGCTGAGCTAGCTACATTAGTATTATGATTACGTATTTTATTGCATAATCTGGTAAGTAGTGCACTTTTAACACTTCTTTTCTGAGAGAGTATTTCCCTATTCCAAACAGTAACGTTATTTTACGGAGTTTCAGTTGACAATATCTTGACGGGACGGAAGTGACTAAGCCGGTTAGCCATAGTAGGGAATCTTGATTGTCTCGCCGTGGAACGGTCTCCGATCACGTTAAATTGAAACTATAGTTAGCAAACAAGTTTAGTTAATTCACGTTTAGTTAATTTACAAAATCACGCACTTGAACGCAAGCTAGCAATCTTATAACAACCGTTACCTAGGTTAGCTAACTATGCATCCGTTGATGCACACTGCGTAGTTGCAAACAGAAAGCCTTGTGATCGTGGAAATTGTACGGAGTCACGATTAACAGGCACATTTCGGGAGATAGCTGGCCAGAGATGTTTGTCTACAATTACGGATACCGCACGGGAGAACACAAGCTTCGGTTACTCTTTTTATTGAACTGACTTCACTGCTGAAAAAAGCTAGGGTTTGAAACAATTTGTAGCTGGTAATTTCAAGCCGGTCACTGCTGGATTGAAAAGTTAAAGTCACTAAATTAGGCTAACCTGTCAATATCCGCTGGCAATTACATTTTAAGCATAATTCATATTTTCTGTTCGTTGTGTTCAAATGAAAAGTAAATTAGTTACCACATTTGTTGTGCGCGCAGTATTCATTTCTGGCAGCGCTGCTCAACTCCACGTCCTGCGGACCGCAGTGTCTGCCTGCACTTAAACCGTGCGCAACACCACCTGATTTCACTCATTGGCTTATCTGAACCAAGCAGGTAAAATAATTAATTGAAATCAGGTGGTGTAGCGCACGGTGGGAGCAAATACCTGCAGACACTACGGCCCGCAGGACCTGGAGTTGAGAAGCGCTGATTTGTGGTATTGTTCTGAGTGTGTTTATTTACCTGTCGTATGGATCGTCTAACAGTCTGATGGCCAGTGATGGCGATTTCGGGGCCGGTATGAGCAGGAGTAGGGTAGGCTGGCTGGCAGGTGAGCCTGACACGCCAAACACCCTGGATCAGACCAGTACTTTGGGCAAGAGAAACCTACTCTTTGACCAATCCGGATACGAAGGCAATTGCAGCTCACCCAATATCATCGTTCCGGAAACGCCCAGGTAATGTTGCTACTAGCTACCAGGGCCGTTCCTTACCACTGCATCCTTACACGAGACACCCTCATATTAGGGCTGCATTGATCAGCCACAACATTAAAACCACCTGTTTAAAGCAGTTTTTTTTCATGCTTTCAATACTTCATATTTCATTATATGTGTGTACTTATATAAGCAGATAAGTGAATATATAATCATAACCGAATTACATTCAAAAGTTTAATTTTTAATGTTTAAATGGAAATGGAAATCTTGTAAGCTCATTGGGATGGGAGGGAAGGGGAGGGTGCATTGTTTTGTTATTTAAATATCTTGGTATCTACTGGTGTTCTTGATCACATCTAACACATGCTCCAGGACCTGTAGAATCTTTCATATAAAAAAAAAGAAGAAAAAAAAGACCACCCACCACATTTATAAATGCATGGGATCTATTCCTACGTAAGTTTCACCGCATGCAGTGCCATGCAATTCCAATGGAGGGAAGAAGGGTGAAACTGATGTAGGATTCGATACCGTGCATCTTTAAATATGTCGGGTATTATTTTCTTTTTTTACACCCTAAACCGAATATGGAGGCAGTGAATAACCCGTGTTTTTGTGCGCGCCATTTTCCAGTCCGGAATACTGCCGGTGGAAACGGCGTAAGATCACGGAGCAGCGGGGAAACGGTGGAAAATTCTGTGAGCGGGTGAGAAATGTACTGACCTTCGGCAGTGGTTTTAAAGTATTTGTGTGTTAGGAGGTTTTCATCAGAGATGTTCTGTGTTGTGCCCTGACGAGTTAACACCACAAACTGCCACTTCATTTGTGACATTAGCCCTCTGGGATTTAAGATTCTGCCGAAAATAAGGTTGGTGGTTAGAATAAGCATTACATTACATGACATGTTATTTGGCTGACACTTTTATCCAAAGCGACTTACAGTTGATTAGACTGTCCTCCCCTGGAGCAATGCAGGGTTAAGGGCTTTGCTCAAGGGCCCAACAGCTGTGTGGCTCTTATCGTGGCTACACCAGGGGCTTGAACCACCAACCTTCTAGGTCATGTACCTCAACCACTACACTACAGGCTGGCCACTAAGCTTAATAATAATCATAATAATACACACATTTTGTTGCATCCATTCATATCTCAACCGTGAATTTCGAAGCCGTCATGTGCATTTAAAAAGTCGCTGTATCGAACTGCTATTTTGAAAGATCGCGAAGGAAAAGACCACAGTTCTCACTTCAGATGTCCCAGGCAAGACAGGGTGTGCCCCGCCCCCGTGGTCAGTCTTCCCATCGGTTCTGTTTTCAGGAAGCGGCCTCTGGGCGGACAGGAAGTGAGGTCGCCGGCGCAGCCCTGCCTCGCCATCAGCCAAAACGACGGAAGCTGCACCTGCCGGTCCCCGAGGAGATGGGCGGCTTCGCTCCGGCCTCCTCTCTGATGCCAACGGATTCCTCCTCCTCTTCTTCCTCCTCCTCCTGCTCCCACGTCGCTTCTGGGAGAAGCGCGCCAAGTCTCGCCGAACCGGTCGCGCGCGGGAAGAAATCCAGGAAGGCTCGTCCGTCCGAGCTCTCGGACAAAATCTCCAGACATGCCGGGATTAACAAGGACACAACGGCCCGGTTACAGTTCAGCAGTGCGGAGGGCACAAGCTCACTCCGGTTCCATCAGGACTACCGCCCTACCAGCGGTAATAATAATTATGATTCTTATAGTAATTAAAACTATTATTATTATTATTATTATTATTAGTATTATAAGAAGTGGAGGGGGAGGAGCTATGAGATTAGACTGACTGTGGGCGTTTCCATAGTGGATGGGGAGGAGCTATGAGATTAGACTGACTGTGTGGGCGTTTCCATAGTGGAGGGGGAGGAGCTATGAGATTAGACTGACTGTGGGCGTTTCCACAGCGGAGTTGGAGGAGGAGGAGGAGCAAATCGTGATCAGCGATGAAGACGATGACGGCACGGAGGCCGTGGTGCGGGCCGCTCAGGTGGAGGAAGACGAGGCTTTCGCTCGAAGTCTGCAGGTGGGTCCTCGGGCGGCCCTCCCCTTGTTCTGTTGTCGTTTAACACGCTCACCGTCAGGCCTGCTATGGGGTTGGACCAAGCGGCCGAACCCGGGCTTCCTTTCTGAAGGTCGTTTCCCGGTCGCGCTGAGAGATGGTGCTCACTTGCGGTCGGCTCCGGTGTCGGCCATTTTGACCCGTCAACGGCACAATTCCGGTAAAAATACAAAGACAATCATTTTTTACCCACAAGGAACAATACAGTAATACTTTGCAGACAAATCGGGGGCAGGTTACGTCGCTCTCTCTCTCTCTCTCTCACGCTTAGTGGAGGAGCCGCATCGGCTTCCCTACTGCGGAGTCTCTGGCTCCAAACTGCACAAAATGGCGGTGCCGGTGAACCCCGACTTCCTGGGCTTCAAAGCGCTTTTCACTAGTCCAAGGATAGTCAGTGGGTGATGAAACGGGCACTTAGTCCAGATTAATTTACAGTCCATGGGTTGTACATCCCTACACTAGAATGTGATGCTGGGTTGGCCACGCCCACCGAGGGGCGTGGTATGGGCCGGACACACCCGGTTTCAGGTGTGGCTAATGGTGCTAACGCTAACCCGCAGGCTCAGTTCGACAGAGAGGAGGTGGACCGGAGCGGACCGCAGGCCGGGCCTGCCAACAGCCCCGCCCGCTCCAGCTCACATCCGGTCAGTATCCCCGCCTTGCGTCCGTGACCCTGCATTTCCTGGTGGTGGTTTCCTGCTGAAGTGTGACGGTCGTGTGCGTGCGTGTGCCTTCCAGTCGCGGTGCGATTACGGTGGAGGCTGGAGCTGGATGTCCTCTCTGTCAGCCGTGATGGACCCCGCGGCCTCCATCCTGAGCAGCTTTCCACATGCAGCGGAGGGTACGTCTCCCGCCCAGGTTCGGGGCTTCAAACGTGCGCTCAGAAAACTTGCCCGCCACAGAGCGTGACTGAAGCAAACGGACGTAAACGTTTTGACGAATGCAGGCGTGCATGCATGTGTGTGACACTACGCTCCAGTTTCAGGCAGGTCCGGTCGACCCGGCAGCCACGCCCGAACGCCCCCCCGCTCCCGCCGTCGTCCCCGTCGTCAGGCCCTCTCCCAGCTCGACGACAGCCTGGGAAACAACTACGAGGTGCGTGAGCGCACACGCTTTTATTTTGAATTTCCTGTGCAAGCGCTTTTATTTTGAATTTCCCATGCACACGCTTTTATTTAGGGGTTTCCTGTGCGCGCACTTTTATTTTAAGTTTCCCGCACGCGCGCTTTTATTTAGAGTTTTTCCGCCCACGCCGCTGCCCCGTTTGAGGCCCTGACCGAGGCTCTTGCAATCGGCCGCTCTGTCCGCAGGCGCTCCTGGCTTTCGAGGAGAGGCAGGGCCCGGCCGTCGCCAAGAACCTCCTGAGCCAGAGAGAGATCCAGCGGCTCCCCACCAAGGCCTTCAACCCAGCCTACAGCGCCGGGAAGAACGAGTACGTGACCCCCGCCCCCTCAGAAGGAAACTTCATTTTTTAGAATGCTTTACAATTCAATGTCGTTAACCCCTTCAGTCGCGGGAGTGCCATTTGGCGCTCGAGTGTAACTACCGTAAAATGCCACGTCCCCTCAGGTGTCAGATCTGCTTCTCAACCTACACTGAAGGAGATGAGCTGAGGATGCTGCCCTGTCTCCATGACTACCACGTGCAGTGCATCGACCGCTGGTTAAAGGTGAGCACGCCGTGGGGGGGGGGGGTGTTGAATATTCTGTCCTGTCCCGTATCGATTGTTTGGGTAAAGTCCTTGAGGTTACCCCCAAATAGGCAAGGACTGCGATATGTGGTCAGTTGTAGTCCTGTATGAAGGGCTGCCCCGGTACATATGGGACCCTGTAAATATAAGACTCAGGATGGGCAGAGTGCATTATTTCAACCGGGTGTGTTGGTATCGCTGAAGGCCGTTCCACTAGACGCGGCAATGTACGGATTTTAAATTGCCATTTTGAACAGCTGAGGTTAGAGCTTTGAGCTTTTATTATATAAAAAAAAATCTGATAGGCCGTGGCCCATATCTTTGTTGGACTGGTAGCAGTTGAAATTGTACTTGCCTCTAGGGTGTTATCGCGCACTGGAACCCTGGTTATGGGTATGCACTTTGCACTTTGTTACACGTCGCTCTGGATAAGAGCGTCTGCTTAGTGCCATTAATGTAATGTAATGTAATGTAGAGATGTCATATTTAAGACTCCCATGTTTGTGCCTGTAGGAAAGCTCCACCTGTCCTATCTGCAGAGGCGATGTGTCCGACGGTGGCAGTCTGAAGGAGACGTTCTGACCTCACAGTGGCTCTCGTCCGTGTCACAGTGCGTGCGTCACTGTGACACGTGCGTCATGTGACACGTGCGTCATGTGACACGAGTCCAGCAGGAGCTAGTGGGCAGAGGAAGAACCCCCAGGTGGCAGCGGCTGATTGGACGTGGCAAAACAGCCCTCGGATCGGCCGAAACCTGGGGTCGCCCGGCTGGGTCTCCCTCAGATGCGATGACCCGCATCGCCACTAGGGGTCAGAAAAAGGTCAAAATGGGGGAATCCAAGACATTCACTGGACATTACTCGTTTAGTTCTCGTTGTGTGAGTGTTGTCATGTGGGACCTTTTCACCCCAAAGGAACCTATTTTGCCTGGTATGCTGGTATCGCATTTTGACGGTGTTCGGTCTATGACGCTTTTCTGTTGTTGGACAATATTTTATGCTGGTCTTAAGGAAATGTGGTCACCAATGCTTTTTTTTTTTTTTTTTTTTTCTGTTCGAGTGATTGGCCATCCGTCCAATTGGGTTAGTTGATTGATGGATGCTGTTTGATGGATAGTGTTTGTTAATATTTTCTTAAGGAATCAAGGTCTACTTTTTTAATACATGCTTTTGTATGGACAAATAATATAATTGTATGAACAAACAATAAAAATAAACTTCCAGAACGGTCTTAGATTTCTCAACCGAAGCAGTTGCACTGTTCTGCGAATACATATTTCTGTACATATTTGCAATCGCAGTGACAGCTGCACTTGGAGTGGAAAATCGATTGGCCAGTTGCACCAGGCAAGAACAAAACCAACCACAGAAAAGCATTTGAGTCCAAAGCGATTATGTATTTGATCCAGGTCTGGCTGAAATTGAAAGGGAAAGCACTAGAAGTGATCACAGCTCAATGTATGGAGTGGCCATTTTCTTAGTTTCTGGGGAACACTGAAATTAAATTCTCATTTTCATATTTTATCATGAGTGCAGCCACAGAACAATCAATTCATAAACAGAACACACATTAAAGACAAATGTTTCATTTCGGGAAAACTATATTCCAACAAAACTAATTTACCGGCATTCATTCATTCATTATCCTAACACGCTTATCCTGAACAGGGTCGCAGGGGGGCTGGAGCCTATCCCAGCATACATTGGGCAAATTTAAACATCCATCCATCCATCCATCCATTATCTGAACCCGCTTATCCTGATCAGGGTTGCAGGGGGGCTGGAGCCTATCCCAGCATACATTGGGCGAATTTAAACATGCACAAGCAAAGTCAATCTGGGCCTTTGTTTGGATATAAACTCATTGCTTTTACACGATTACATGGAAAAAGGAACAAATGGATCCCGTATATTACACATGCAGTAATTCAACTTCAACTGAATAATAATATACTGAATAATAAACACCAGTAGGCTCATTTGTCATTTTTTATCCTGGAAAAAGATTTAAAAAATAATAATTATTGCTTTGAAATATTACTTCTAAATCGCCTTTGAAATATTGTCTATTGAAGTAGTCTACTGCAAGATTTGTATGGTAAAGAACCAGTCACTATACCTGTTATATAGTGCTATACTATACCACTAGACCTTACTTTTCAAGGCCGGCAGACCTTATTGGTTGAGATGGTTTTCCCTTCTCACGCTAAGAATATTCTGGATGAGTGTCTGGGTCACTTTCTTCACCCCCCCCCCCATCACCGGTTGCCGGGCCGACCGGTTACCGAGCGCCACGAGTCGGCGCTCCCGGCCGGAGCGGTCTCCACGGCGGGCCGGAACGTCAGCGTTCCCAGGAGAGCGAGGAGCGAGGCCAGCATCACCGCCAGCACCAGCGGCGTCCACCATTCCCAGCTGCTCCGGTCCCGCACCATCGCTGGGAACGCCCGCACCATGCGCAACACCCCGCTGTCCCTCCTGGAGGACGGTGTGAGAACATTGGAGAGAGGGAGAGAGGGAGGATGAGGTGGAAGACGATGTGGCAGAAATGCATGACAAGCACAGGAGGTTGAGCCACAGCGCCTCTCAGATTTTCTCTTTTTTGTTGATAGACAATTCCTGAAAACTTGAGCTTCATACTCAAGAATAAGACCCAATAAACAGATTATTTAAGCTGATCAAGGATCTAGGCAGTAATAGACACCCCTATTTAAAAGTGGAATAGTCCACAGTGGCTATACTGGTAACTGCAATCAGACTCTTTAATTTTAGATGATGGAGGGGAAGGATGTACAGGTGTATGAAGTTAGGATAGTTGTAAGTGTATAAACAAAATACACAGAGTACCAAAGCTAATTCTTTCTGGAAAAGTTGATTAAGGATGTAACTTCAACATACTGTATCTGAAGTTGAGGGGCGGGTGAAATTCAATTTTGTCCTGGGTCATATCTCAGCTAATGTTTTGTTACACAATGGGAAAGTGCTCTCAGATTATTTATACTTGCTACACTTTTGGAGATGGGACCCCTTAAAAATGGTCCCCAGTGAAAAACGTGCATTTCTAGGGCCAGATAGCTCCTAAACTAGTAGATACATGGCTGGATATGGATTCTACGTATAACATCACCTGCACATACAAATCTTCACAGATTTAGGGCTTTTCCTTCCAAAGTTATGAACGCGATGCATTCTTCATCGTGACACCCAGAGAAATTCATGTATCTATATCTCGTTATCTACCATCACAGAAAAGGAAAGAAATCCGAGAGGCGCTTTGGTGAAACCTCCTGGAATTGGCATGGAATTCACAAGAGCCAAGACCCAATACCAAGCCCATACTTTTTATTCTTTTTTTTGTCCATTATCTGAATCGCTCGCCCTTACCTAGTCTGACTTAGAATGTTCAACTTTTCATGGAGTTCATGGTCTTCCAATTCCAACTCTTGACATTTACGGTATATTAATATATATATATATTAATATGTTAATATATAAGTGTATACAAATAGGAACATGTACAGTTTTATTCAAATAAATAGCAGTTAAAAAAGTGAATAAAGTGAAACTATTTTTTAATAGCTTTTAGTTCCATATTTCAAATGTTTCAAAATTACACATTCAATTCCAAATCAAAGTATTAACCAATTTTATCAAGTCTGCATTATTCTTTTACAGGAATCAAAGAAAAGGAATATTAATCTGCTTTACGGGGGCTTCTTGCTTCGATCAAATGTCTTCTGACTGTAACAGCACTTACAGGTAATTCTAGATCATCTTTGATCTTTCTGGAGCTGATGAATGGCTGAATCTTTGCCATTCTGACTATTCTTCGATCCGTTTCAACAGTATTTGCTCATTTTCTTTCACGTGTTTCGGGTTTTTGTTGCCATTTTAAAGCATTTGAGTTTTAGCTGAGCATCCAATAATTTGCTGCACTTCTTTATAAGTTTTCCCCTCTCCAATCAAGCTTTTAATCAAACAATGTTTTGAACTGTGTTTTTACTTTCAGAAGGAAATATATTTTAGAACAATGTGTGAAACATTTGCTTCCCTTCTTCCTTAATAAAGGACAATTAATGACACCTGTTTTTTCACAGAATGAATGAATTCTCAAATTAAACTCCATATTGCTATTATTTTGAACACGCCCCTTTCAATGAATGAGTCAATTACTCAAAACAAGCAGCGTGCATGTCATGACAGTTGGGTCTGTTGTTTTTCTATTACACTACTACATCTACAAGTAAAATGATTTGCCTTGCAGAAATATCACTACTACTAATAACAGTGGTTCATCAGGTTACTGACGTGTTGTACTGCTATTTTTTTTAACACGACTGTATCGTAATGTTTGCAAGTTAGAATACGGTCAGTTATACTTTTTCTGTTTTTTATTTCATGTGGTTGTTTTGTCTGTAAGTGCCTCATCTCTTGTCATGTTATTATGTTTTGTGTGGACCCCAGAAAGAGTATCTGAAGTTTTGCATCAGCTAATGGGAATCCTAATGAATCTTAAATCTTAAATTGTGACCTGCTCTATTGAAATCAGCCGCATTGACCCCAAAACATTGTGTTACTAATTTACTAATTTAAACTTTCTAACAATATCAAAGTTATCGCTGTACTCCAGATATCAAGGGAGTTGTATCCAGTTTAATTTTAAGTGCCGCCAAACCATGTTTTTGGGAAAAACTGCTTCAAAGTTAAAGTTTCGTTGTGAGAGTTACACGAGGCTGGGAGACTAACGACACTGGGCTAACGAAACTCTGGGGCTATAACTTGTCATCTTATGTGTTAAACCCTTTAAAACAATATTATTACACTGAACATTTACTCTTGACATTAAGACATAGTTGAAGCACTTCGGGCAGCTGGCAGCCGCCCACCCTCCACCCCAAGGACATGCCAGACCAGAACAGAAAGCCAGCATCGAGGTTTCACGCACGTCCTGGCAGCCTTGGCGAACGCCACAAGTTTTCCTCGCAGCCTGGTCAGCCTGGACAAGTTCTCATTGGCGTCCTCTTCCTCCTTCTCCGCCGGGGACAAGTCCGGGTCCTCGTACCTGCGGATCACACCCAGGCGGACGGGTGAGGAGTCGCGAGCGGACAGCTGAAACGTTCCCCTTCGCAACTGCATCCGAGTGAAAATTAGAGGGAGGTTTAGAAAGCAAGTTTGTTGAGTGGACTTGTAGCTTCAAAATTAGTTTCGCAGCTGAACCCGCCCACTTCAGAGTGTCAGAACCGGGTCCCGGAGACCCCAGTGTCTGCTGGATTTTGTCACATGTCAGCACCAGTGTTTCATTTGACCCTGCTGTGACCAGCTCGAAATGACCAACTACCAGCAGTTTCAAAGCAAAGCTTGAGCCGGTCAAACCATGTTGAGCAGGGAGCTGGTCTGAGCTGGTCAACCAGCTTCCAGCCGCTTAAAAACCAAGCTTGAGCTTTTTTTTTTCTTTTTTTTCAGCAGGGAAGCCTGAGAGTGGAGTGGCGAGTTGTAGCCATGGTGACTCCTTACATTACATATAAATTTTACATGCTTACAATTGGTTAGACTAAGCAAGAGACAATCCTCCCCTGGAGCAATGCAGGGTTAAGGGCCTTGCTCAAGGGCCCAGCGGCTATGGGGATCCTATTGTGGCTACATCTGGATTAGACCACCGACCTTGTGGGTCCCAGTCACGTACCTTAACCACTACGCTACAGGCCGCCCCTCCTCCTACCTCTTTATCAGAGAGGACTCGTTCAGTTCCATCCAGGCAGAGGAGTTGATCAAGCGCTGCAAAGCGGGTTGTGTGGCGTTCCACCCTGCTCCTCTCCTGCAACGGCGTCACAGTGATGACGTCACAGAAGGTGTGATGTCACAGTTTAGGCAAAGATACAAGTTGGAAAAAAAAAACCCTATGGTATATGATGACGTCTTGATTATGATTTACATTAAACATGACGATGACAGGAACGTATATGATTATGACTCCCCAAGGGAGCTGGCAGATCCTGATAACGGTACATCATCATTCCAGGATGTATTATTTTTTGGCAGTGGATTCATCTGAAAATATCCGACTCCCTCTGCGTTCGTCTGAAGGAAGCCCTCCTTGTGAAGGGGAAGTAAAGCCCAATCCTACCAGGTAAAGCCCTACCAGGTGTTCCTCCTGTTGAGCCCGGCCAGATCAATCTCAGCGTCCCCCTGACCCCAGAGCTACAAGGGAAAAAAGGCAGAAACTCCTTCACAGACAGAGAGAGAATGAGATGGAGAAACTCTCCAGATAGATGGTAAAACTCTTCACACTGAGAGAGAGACAAAGAGATGACGGAATATATATATATATATATATATATATATATATATATATATATATATATATATATATATATATATATATATATATATATGATACGTTATAAGATACGTTATATATATATATAACGTATGAAAGGGATGTAATTCCCTAACCGACCACCCAATATGGATGTAAATACCCTCAAATTAAAGCTGTCAGTCTGCACTTTAAAGGAATACACCAACATTTTGTGAAATACCTTTTTTCCGACTTGCCCAGACTTGGACGAGATGTTTCATTTCATTTTAATTTTTGTGCATTCACTGGCTCGGTTTACATGTTAGCATGATGTTAGCTTAGCATAAGGACTTGACGCCCATAGGAGTCAGTAGCCTCCCTCCTTCAGAGTGAAGAAATACACCTTCCAGCAACTCCGTAGCTGTCTTAATTACACAAGGTATCATGTGTATCTGAAATACACGTACGGGGAACAAAGAGTCGTTGTTTTTGGAGAAGTTTGACGGTTGGAACTATAACCGCTGAACACACATGTATCCTTCCATCTTCTGCTGGTTGTTTTGTTTACAAGTGAGTGAGCACACGTTATGCTGGATCTAGCTCTCCCCTCAGAAGGCGCGCAGATCACTGTGCTCAATCAGCTGAAGACTGAAGGATACGTGTGTCCTTCCTTTTGCTTCTGTCTCGGTCGTTGTCTGCTTCTGTGTAACACTTGAGAACCTAAGTAAAGTCTGTTCTATGACGTAGAGCAGGGGTGTCAAACTCCAGTCCTGGAGGGCAGCAGTGCATGCTGGTATTTGTGGTTTCCTGTCAATCAGCAGCCAATTAAGGCCTTTAGCCAATGAAAGACTTTGAAATGCATCTCTCGTGCTGAAACGCACCAAAAACCAGCAGACACAGCGGCCTTCCAGGACTGGAGTTTGACACCCCTGATGCAGAGGTTGTTCATTTGAGTACGGTCACAAGGACAGGTGTTCCTGGCCACCCAGCACGGATCAGCCGTCCTGAACTTCCTGAGGCTTTTTCTCCGACAAGGTCTTCCACACAGAGGGAAGCGGGAATGCTGGGAATGGGAATGCTACTGACCGTGAAGTACGGAGATCCTGCCGCCTGCGGGCTGCTGAAATCATCTGGAAAAAGAAAGATACATATAAGCTTTCACTCAAAGCCCATTACGGTGATGAGGAAACCCGCCTCAACCGCCACCAATGTGTGGCACCCACCTGGGTGATGGAGCGGCAGCCATTTTGTACCAGAACGTTCAACATGCATAAGCTAAGGCGGAGAGGGAGAGTACAATTTATTTGTCAGTTGAATCGGGGGATGATTAGGTGGCAGGTTGAAAGAGCCAGGGTTGGGAATTTAGCCAGGACACCAGGGAACCCCTGACTCTTTGCGGAGAGTGTCGTGGGATCTTTAATGACCCCAGTGAGTGAGTCAGGACTTCAGTACAGTGCCCTCATCACTGCACTGAGGATAATTTCACAGAGGGAAGATGGCCACCTATTGGCACTTACAAATTTAGCTGGTAAAGCTGGTCATAAAGCTGGTCTAGCTGGTCAACCAGCATGACCAAGCTAGTCATAAAGCAGGGTCTCATTCTGTGTGCATCTTCAGTTACAATACAAATTGTTGTTTGTTAAGTTAATATTAAACTTAGGGCCTGATTTACTTTTTTTTTCAACATTCATTATCCTAACCCACTTATCCTGAACAGGGTCGCAGGGGGCTGGAGTCTATTCCAGCATACATTGGGCGAAAGGCAGGAATACACCCTGGACAGGTCGCCAGTCCATCGCAGGGCACACACACCATTCACTCACACACTCATACCAATGGGCAATTTAGACTCTCCAATCAGCCTATCCTGCATGTCTTTGGACTGTGGAAGGAAACCGGAGTACCCATTGGAAACCCACACAGACACAAGGAGAACATGCAAACTCCACACAGAGAGGCCCCGGCCGACCGGGATTCGAACCCAGGACCTCCTTGCTGTGAGGCGGCAGTGCTACCCACTGCACAATCCGTGCTGCCACCTGATTTACTTTGCATAAGCAAAACCTTTTAGAACACGCAATTAATAACAAAACAAATGATTGGAGCAAAACAAATAGTATGACCATTTAATTATTGGTCATGTTATTGGTTTAGCATGTGCTAAAAGGTGTTTCATGCCCTAAAGGCCCTTATAAATGATTATAAATGCACTTTGGTGATACTTCAAAATATAAAGAGTAACGTGGATGTTCACAATACGGTACATTGCTCTGGATAAGTTTAAAAGTGACTGCATTGTAAGTTGTGTGTTGGTGTGTGCGCTAAATGATTGTATTCCCTGCTGAAAAAACAGCTGAAGCTAGATTTTGAAACGGCTGGCAGCTGGTTGACCAGCTCAAGCTATGTTTTGGAACAGCTGGTTGCTGGTAATTTCAAGCTGGTCAAAGCTGGATTTTACCAGGGCTGGAATGTGTAATGTGTAATGTGTGTGTGCTGAGTGATTGTACAGTAATGTTTAATATGTGTGGGTGTGTGTGTGTGCCTGTGTGCATGTGTGTGTGCATGTGTGCGTGTGTGTGCATGTGTGCGTATGTGTGTGGTGTGTGTGTGTGAGTGTGAGTGTGTGCGCGTAGTGTGTGTGGTGTATGAGTGTGAGTGTGTGTGCATAGTGTGTGTGTCAGCAGTACCTTTCTCGGGGGGTGGTTTCTCCTTCTCCTCCAGAGACTGTTGGAGCTCCGTGTGCTCCGTGCTGCAGACCCTGCTCAGGCTCTCCACATGCTGCAACATGGCCGCCACCTCCTGGGAGATACGCTTCTCCTGAGGAGCAGAGTCAGGTCAGCACGCTCACACGCTCGCACGCTCGCATGCACGCTCACATGCACGCTCGCACACACACACCACACACACCACACACACCACACACACCACACACACCACACACACCACACACACCACACACACCACACACACCACACACACCACACACACCACACACACACACACACACACAGTGAGTTCTCAGGGCCCACCTCCTTCATGGCTCCCAGGCCCTCAGAGCGGGTAGACATGCGCATCATGGCCGCAGGCAGGAGGCCCAGGGCCCTCTGCAGCCTCTGGACCAGCTCCATGGTCTGGTGCTTCTGCTCACACAGGGGCACCAGCGTCTGCAACAGCCAAGGGGGGTGAGGGGGCCAGTGCTTAGGGGGGTGGGGGTGTTGAGGGGACATCCACAGATACCCCCAAAGGCAGGGGTCCTCAATCAAACCTAGAAAGGGCCGGTGTGCAGGCAGGCTTTCCCTCCTGCCAAGCAGTTACACACCGGACTCTACTAATCAAGGTCCTTAGCAAAGGCCCTCGTGGTCGATATGTAGAATCAGGAGTGCAGCTGCTTTGTTGGGAATTAAAGCCTGAACCCACACCGGCCCTTTTCCACTCTGGATAAGATTGAGTATCCCTCCACTGTGGAACGGTCTCCTAAGCCTTGTCAGGTCCTCTTCCGACACAAAACACAGAGAGGGAGCGCTGCGCTCTGTTTAATCCTGACGTCTGAGACCCTGCCCACCCCCATACCTCGAGCTTCCCCCCCTGCTGTAATATGCGGTATGAACTGGTCATTAAGCTGGTCTAGCTGGATATGAGCTGGTCAACCAGCATGGCCAAACTGGTCATTAAGCTGGTCTAGCTGGATATGAGCTGGTCAACCAGCATGGCCAAACTGGTCATTAAGCTGGTCTAGTTGGGTATGAGCTGGTCATGGAGCTGGTCTAGGTGGATATGAGCTGGTCATGAAGCTGGTCTAGGTGGATTTGAGCTGGTCATGAAGCTGGTCTCGGTGGATTTGAGCTGGTCATGAAGCTGGTCTAGGTGGGTTTGAGCTGATCATGAAGCTGGTCTAGGTGGATTTGAGCTGATCAGCCAAGCTAGTGCTGGCAGCATGCCTAAGCTACCAGCTGTTTCACATCATAGCTTGAGCAGTTTCTTTCAGTAGCCCTTCCCCTCACGTGGAGCAGCGCCTGGCTGCGGGACACCTCCTCCTTGACCTCCTCCTCCTCCTGGTCACGGCGGCTCTCCTCCCACTGCAGCCGCTGCTCCAGGGAGGCCAGGTCCCGCCGGAGAGGTCCGGCCCGGAGGTGGAACGCCTGTGACTGACCCGGGAGGGAACCCCACCGTCAGCGTGCCCTGAAAGAGGCCCTCCCCCCCGCCACCCACAAGGCACTGTACTGTGCCGTCTTTCGGATGAGACTCACAAGCCCTCCCCCCCGCCACCCACAAGCAGTCTCTCGGCTATGTGCCATTCTGACACCCTGTAAATTTGGATGGGTTTGGACAGGCTGTTTCATTGCTCATGCGGCTGGAAAACATCTCTGAAAGTGATCTGATATCATTCATCACTGTTGCTGTCATTATAATTGTGGCCATTCACTAGATTTTTTAAACTAAGGATAATTTATAGTTATCGTTTTGGCTGTGGATGGGGCCTTTACTCATTCATGCTAATGTAACCCTTTAAAGTGTGAGGTCACAAAATGTGTGATTAGAATGCTCTTAACTGTACACTCTAATGCTGACGTCACAATCACCACTGCTGGTAATTGGAGTTCTAGAACACCGAATGAGAATTTTGAGGACACATCCCAAAAAACACTACTCTCCAAAGGCTTAACAAACAAACAAACAAACAAACAAACGGGTGACCCACAATCCACTCACCTCAGTCTCTGCACCACATGGAGACAAACTAGAAAAAAAAAAGTAAAAGAGTCTTATTCCGAATTCAGCAACCAACACCTCCTATTGCCTGACAGTGATAATGATGGTAGTGTGAGCGTGTGGTTGGAGCACACTTGCCTGTGTTGGTCTTCCTTAGAGCTGCCTTCCACGTCTTCAGAGGGTCGAGGGGTATCATCTGTGGAAGCTGAGAGAGGTGAGGAGAGCCATACAAAGATCTGTCAATGAGAGGTGTGAGGCCAGTACTCTCCCTCCTTTAAGCCGGGATGCCCTCTCACACTTTGTGAGGCCCGATTGTGACAACCAATCGGATAACCACAGAAACGAAACTCTGAACCAGGTTTTTTTTTTTTTTTTTTTTTTTTTTTTTTTAAACCTCCTGAATCACCTCCGGATTGGTCAACTGGAATCTGGTTTCTGACATCAAAAATAATTTGGGCACGATTGACTTGAAATCGTCAGGTGAGAGAGGTTTTGCGAACAGATTCTGTGTTTCGATTCATGATGTTTTTCTGATCTGGTTGGGAGACTGTATAGTCTGTCGTCCGAGATGCCAGTGCAAGACGTTAAATACTATGAGTACCACGATGCACCAAGGTAATTTTCATCTGAGTAATTTTCCTCAAAAAGCACCCGAACATTCTGTGGAAATTACTGCGTGGGCCTTTAAGGGGGAGGTCGCAAATATGTGTTGAGAAGGTTAACTGAACATTCTAATGCTGATGTCACAATCATGACTAGTAACTGACCGCAATGGTGTTCTAGAACACAATGCAAAAGAATTGACTCTTTAATGAGTTAATGAGTGACAAGTGTACTCTTCTGATAACTGACCTTCTGTCTTTGTGACATCACAGAGCTCCTCCTGAGAATTCTGCCTCTCTGCTATGGGCTCCATTCAGCCAGCAAGACCCTGAGAATTAAACACACCTTCGCCATTCCGCATCCAGCCAAAATCAAAGCATATGAAAAACTTTTGAGTGCTTTCTTGAACAGCGGTGATGCAGTGAGCGATACAATAGTGTTATTTATACCAGACACCCTTTACTGAACTGACAATCCGGTCTTTATACAGCTAAATGTGTGCTGTTGAAGTTGTAAATAGTGGAGAGAACATAATAAAGATGAATGAAAAATCTCGAAGCAACATGGTGGCTTTCGACCACTGAGCTGACCAGTGCATTTACCTTGAGCCACTCCAGAACACCAACAACAATGCATAATCACTAGTCTAGTTTGAAACATCAAAAAATATATAAAAATAAAAGATATTTCACCCAGATTTTGTTGGGTCCCGTTGCATTTCTGTGATCTCATTGACTCATTGTTAGATGGACCACTGTGAGTTGTGCTAACACCGTTACCATACACTCTCAGAATATGTGTCGTTAGCATGACCATACACTCTCAGTATATGCCCCGCTAGCATAACCATGTAACAATGTTTTAATACAAAAATCTTACATAATGTACCTTTAAATAAACAGTATTCTGTGAATAAACAAAAGATATTTAAAGTTACAAATACGAACATACCCTTTACCTACTTCACACTACCTTTGCTTGTCTTGCAGCATCTAGGTCGAATAAATGACCAGTGCTTTCAGTCAGTCTACAGTTTCCTGGACCTTGCTAAGAGAATTCAGCTTCTTCACGAATCATCGACCATTACACTGACAGCGGAATCAATGTGAGGAAAAAAAAAAAAGTCTAGTTTGTCTTCTTACCAGTTCCCTCTTAAAGCGTCTCCCAATGACCGTCAGCAGTCCCACACTAAAACCCAACTGGGCTACACGGCACAGATTCTGAAGGTAGGGCACAGCCAAACAACCCATTCAAATATATTTGCAAGCCAAAAGAGCTTTGCTCTATTACCAAAGCACTTGTAGACACGTGTCGGATGTCTGGGAATAAAGCCCAAAGCAACAGCAACAGCCCACCGCCCCCTGCATACATACACACACAAAGTGTCTCCAACACACAGCCACGTACAAACACACAGAGCCACGTACAAGCACACAGAGTGACGTACACACACACAAAGCCACGTACACACACACAGAGTGACGTACACACACACAAAGCCACGTACACACACACAGAGTGACGTACAAATACACAGAGCCACGTACACACAGATCCACCTCTCCCCATCTACCACGTCTGTAACTGACCTGTGGATCCACCTCTCACCATCTACCATGTCTGTAACTGACCTGTGAATCCACCTCTCCCCATCTGCCACGTCTGTAACTGACCTGTGAATCCACCTCTTTCCATCTACCACGTCTGTAACTGACCTGTGGATCTACCTCTTCCCATCTGCCACGTCTGTAACTGACCTGTGGATCTACCTCTTCCCATCTGCCACATCTGTAATCGACCTGTGGATCTACCTCTCCCCATCTGCCACGTCTGTAACTGACCTGTGAATCCACCTCTCCCCATCTGCCACGTCTGTAACTGACCTGTGGGTCCACCTCTCCCCATCTGCCATATCTGCAACTGACCTGTGGGTCCACCTCTCCCCATCTCCCACGTCTGTAACTGAGGTGGCTTCCAACTGACGCTCTCAATTTCTCTGTGTTTACGTCGTCTTTTCCTCGCCTATCCCGAACCAAGAAAGGGAGCAAGAAAAAGAAAAAAGAGGAGAAGAATAAGGGATTGGACTCAGCGCGCAGTGTCTGGAAAAGAGGAAGAAATGGCCGGGAGAGACCGAGAGAAGAACGATCAAAAGAACGGAAAGGTCGCCCCATCTTGGGCACGTTCAATCACGAAGCGTTTTCTGACATTCTCGGGAAAGCGTATGGTATCGCTCGACACAGGAACCGTAGCGAAGCGCTTTCCGATTGAACGTGCCCCTGGTTGAGAACCCACGCTGTGGGCGAGTCATGCCGATTCAAAGTTGAGCTGCAGAGACACACACCTGTCCACAGGACTCGCGCTGCACCATGCAAATGGCACCACGCATTCTGCCGGTTGTAGGAGGGAGATGACTTCAGGGCTGAGATTGAGGCAGCATTCTTCAACCAATTCTTCTATAGGGCCAGATGGGGGAGTGTCCTTGCTGAAGAACAAATTAAATGTGTTCATTGTCATATAGCTTTTTCTTGTCTTTTCTGGTAATTTTGTTGTTCAGGAAACTTAGAAATTAGTTTTAAATATATCTTATAATAATAATAATAATAATAATAATAATAATAATAATAAAAATAAATGGATGTGAAGTTTCACTAGGGGATTTGCTTATGGAAATAGTCAGATGACCTCTAAAGTCCAATGAGCGTGCAAGGCTGCCAGCGCTCTCCATATGGCCAGAAATATGATACATGTGCGGTCGTGTCTGTGAGCTCCGTCACAATTAAATGAACACAGGCCTCGTCGGTTCAGGTCGCTCTCCTGGAATTTAACTATGGCCTTGAGCGTCAAACTGAACACCGGGGCAAACATTCCGATTGTCGGTCTCGGAACATGGAAGGTTGGTCCGTTTCCAAGTTTGAAAGTCGTCCGGCCGCTTTGGGAAAACCTACAGTGCCAATGTAACTAACTGTAACTGTAACCGTATCTGGGTTTACATTTTTTTTAAAATAACTCGCATGTTTTTGCGAATGGTTGGCTTTTATACGGGTTGCATGTACACATTAGCTGCTGTCCCGGTCCACTCCATCGCTTTTCGAGAGAAACATTGCCGCGTTGACTGAGTGACACTTCGCAGGTGGTAACTGCAAAATTCGCTGTGCTGCGACAGAAGCGAAACCAGGGATTTAGCCGAAAGAGTTGACCAGTGGAGTAACGTAGGCTGTGCACGTCCACTGGCATACATTAATGAAGTTGCTAACATGAATTCATTGATGTATAAGTTAGTTTGTTTCATTAGTTCATATATTTGTTAAGAACTAACATATTACTTATACTGTAGCAAATTTGGATAAACTCATAGTAAACCGTTCGTTCTTTAGTTTATGCCAATGCGTGTAAACTTATTGTAAGGATCTTTTCAAGAATGTAACACTGATTTCGTTTTTGGGCGGGGTTGCTTGCAGTGAACAATGTCACAATGAAATAGATCCTTGTGCGTTTCTCTGTTTTTGTAAGGCTGGCCATAGTTTTTTTTTTTTTTAGCTTTTTATCGGTGCAAAACGAAGACGAGTGGTATTGGTTTCGCTCGTGCTGAAAGTTTTTTTCTCCTGCTGATGGTCTTACGTAAAATCGGGCCGTTTGTGTGCGACTTGTGCAGATTAACTGGAGGAGATGAGCCCACCGAACCTCTCCCTCCGCCGGGAGCCACAGATCCGCCTCGATACATAAGGGACGGTTGATGGTCCCTTATTTAGCTCTGTGATTATTATAATTAATCTGCAGTCATAACAAACTACAACGCCCTGTTCAGGTGGGTTCACCGGCCCACTCTGAAATCAAATGGGTTAAAAACAGCATATGACGTCTCGATTTAAGTCTGGTGCAATTGATCCAACCAAGAGGACCGGGTTTGCACTTTGAGAGTATTTAACAGGTTTCAACCTCAGTAAAGCATAGAGAAGTACCAATATGAAGGGGCTCCACCCAAATCACACAGGGTTTCGGCTTCGGTTGAGAAACTTGAGAATTTAGTTGGGTTTTAATAGGGGCTCAAAGCAATCATAAAGCAGTCATTTTGATTGGTTGAAAGGTTCTTTTATTTATGCAGGGACAGTGCACATTAATCAACATTTCAGTTTCCACATCAATGTAAATGTGCAGTTAGCTAATTCTCATCTGTAGTCCCTGGGCAAGTTGTTGCGACAAATTAGTATAAGGTCGAGAGTGCTATATGGTACTCTTGGGAAAGGGTGAACACTTCTGGGAGTCCAATGGCTGTTTCTTGTCTGCCACGCAGTCCGCTCCTGGGAAAGTGACAGAGGCGGTGAAGGCGGCCATCTTGGCAGGATACCGGCACATCGACGGCGCCTACGCCTACGAGAACGAGCCGGAGGTCGGAGAGGGTATCCAGGCCATGGTCAGGGACGGGGTGGTGACTAGGAAGGAGCTCTTCGTGGTCAGCAAGGTTCGGACAGGAGCCGCTGAGATGGGAGTCCGGGGAATCCCTGGGCTGCGATCGGTTGTCCTGATATCCCAGATCCAGGCTCCAAACTGCACAAAATGGCGGCGCCGGTAGACTTGACTTCCCGGGCTTCAAAGCGCTTTTCATCAGTCCAAGGATAGTCAGTGGGTGATGAAACGGGCACTTGGTCCAGATTTTTCTACAGTCTGGTCCAGCCATGGACTACACCACCATATTTTATTGATTATTTTACCCATTTGGTTCAGGAAATAAGGTAATTCATGAGACCAGGTGGTGTAGCGCACGGTTGGAGCAAATACCTGCAGACACTGCGGTTCGCGGGACCTGGAGTTGATTAGCCCGACCCTCGATACAGTATACAGCAGCGTCTTTGCATGCAAATAATAATAAAATATTACAGCAGTGGTGTGCAGCAAGGGCTTTGCCCATTTCTGGTTTCCCTGCCAACATCAGGCCTCAATGACGTAATTAGCCCACTGATGCTTATGGTCAGAAATTTGCGCTTCATTTCTCAATAACCAGAAATGTAAAGAGCGAGAGGATGGGAGATATTTTCATCCCAAATGCAACAGTCAAACAGGGAAACAGTTGACACCACAAATCCGCTCCATGCAAGACAGAACATTATTGTACATGCAGGGTTATATCATGTCCTCCCTCAGGAATCACAGGGATCTGAGCTGTTGAAGCTGCTTGCTAAGCGTCTGATACAGACATTTATCTCAGGCCCAATTCCAACTCAGAACAGAGGACTTGGATCCTTTATCCGGTCGCTCAGTCTTAATATCTGGTTAACAACAGCCTGTGCCATGCATGGAGTAGATTTCATAGACAACTTCAATCTAGTCTGGCTCCAAAATGGAGTTCTGAAACACGATGGCATTCATCCAAACTGGACTGGGACGCGGCTCCTTAGCAACAACTTATTAAACACAGTCCCATGGATGTTGATAACTAGCATATGCTAACATAGCTAACGTTAGCCGACATATTACAACTTTTTTCCGTTGGCCTCGAACGTCAGCCAACGTTGGCTGACAGTTTCGAAAGGTAATGTTGGTGCGCGTCAAACAAAAAAGGCTGCTGACCGGGGGAGGCGTAGAGAGAACACAAGT
This sequence comes from Conger conger, assembly GCF_963514075.1. Taxonomy (NCBI): domain Eukaryota; kingdom Metazoa; phylum Chordata; class Actinopteri; order Anguilliformes; family Congridae; genus Conger; species Conger conger. The sequence continues at coordinate 5,028,074 of NC_083778.1, read as the reverse complement.
TGACAACTATTTACCTGTGACCTCTGTTCTACCCTGCCTTACTGACTGATGTCACCGGACATTTTCAAACGGCAACTGAAAACATAGCTTGTTTTTTTGTTTTTGTTAGTTTTTTTGTTTTTAACCGATTTCTTTGCCTGAATAATTTGTAAAGTGTAGCCTTCAGTGTTCGGTAGTCTGACGCGTAATTGTCTTTACATTGTATTGTTGTTCGAAACTCGGTGGTCTGTAAATTCATTAGACTTTTTTCCCTTTTATTTATTTTATTTTATCAACGTTTAGTATCATCAACGTCTTGTCATGATCATTCTTCCAAATTCAGTGCTGAATGTAAAGGACTTTGAGCTGCATTTTATGTACGGAAGGTGCTATACAGTATAAATAAAGCATATTATCATAATTATTATTATTATTGATAAGTGCATGAATCGCAGCCAATTGCCAGGATTGCAGAGCCTCAATCTCCATTAAACTAGGCAAAATAAAGTTGTTGACAGTTTGCTCAAATCTACCACAATTTAGATATTTACAAAGTAGATGAATACAGTATTTATACTCTTTAAACCAGGGATAGAGGGATAACATTATTGCGAAAAGGGGCCGGTGTGGGTTCAGTCTTCTGTTCTAACCAAGCCGTTCACACACCTGATTCTACTAAACAAGGTCCTGAGCAAAAACTCTCATGGTTGACTATTAGGATCAGGTGTGTAAGTGCCTGGTTGGAACCAAAAGCCTGCACCCACACAGGTCGATAGCATGACCCCTGCTTTTAACCAGTACCGTGTGTGTTTGTGTGATGGAGCTCAGTGAAAAACCTGACTAAAGTCTTCCACCACAGCTGTGGTGCACTTTCCATGACAGGGCTATGGTGAAAGCTGTATGTCAGAAGACGCTCAGTGACCTTCAGCTGGACTACCTGGACATGTACCTGATTCACTGGCCAATGGGCTTCAAGGTGAGCCAAATGCACCTGGAGCCAGGCCTTGGGACGAAATGCATTGAGGGAAATGTAGTCTTTTCCATTGCAAATTCAATTTTCATCCCATTGAAAAATGGCCCGGGGCAGAAAATTAAAGTACTTTTTCAGAAATAAAGGCCGCTACCCCGTTCTAGTGGTTAGTCTCATTTGGATAAAATTAGGCGGAGATTCTCTGTTCTCTCACAGTGAAATTTAATTCCGGCCGTTTGCATTTCCGAACCGGGATGGATGGATGATGCTTGTGTTCTCTTGCAGGCTGGGAACGAGCTCATGCCTGTGGACAGCCAGGGGTTAACGGTGTCTGATGGCACCAGCTTCCTGGACACCTGGGAGGTGAATATAAGAAAAGAACGGAAGCCATTTTGAATGCGATGGGACCTGTGGCTGAGGCTCAGGACATGTAGTAATAATAATAATAAAAATAATAATGTGTTATTTAGCTGATGTGTTTTATCCAAAGCAATGTACAGTTGATTAGACTGAGGGGCCAATCCCTCCTGGAGCAATGCGGGGTTAAGGGCCTTGCTCAAGGGCTCAATAGCTGTGCAGATCCAAGGCTTGAACCACCAACCTTCTGGGTCCCAGTCAATCACCTTAGCCACTAGGCTACAGGTTCCCCATGTAATTATATCGCCATAAACAAAAGATAAAAAAAAAACGGTGTCTGTTACTCTGGGGGTAAAACGGTGTCTTTTACTCTGGGTGTAAAACAGAGTCTGTGACTCTTGGTGTAAAACAGAGTCTGTGACTCTTGGTGTAAAACAGAGTCTGTGACTCAGGTGTAAAACCGTGTCTGTGACTCTTTTCCGAGGGGATGGAGGAGCTGATCGACCTGGGACTGGTCAGAGCCATCGGAATCTCCAACTTCAACCGGCAGCAGATGGAGGAACTGCTGAACAAGCCAGGCCTCAAACACAAACCAGCCACTAATCAGGCACATTAAACCCCGAACACTGCACACTGCACACTGCGTGCGTGTAATGGCCAACCCTGTTCCTGGAGATATACCAAGATCCCCTGTAGGTTTTCATTTCCACCAATTCAGCATACCCGATTCTACAAATTAGCAGCTCAACCTCTCTAGCTGTTGAATGAGGTGTGGCTTTGTTAGGGTTGGAGTGAAAACCTACAGGACGGTAGATCTCCAGGAACAGGATTGGGGAGCCCTGCTCTAGCTGTTGAATGCATTTTGTGCGTTTTGTGAGGGTTGGAGTGAGAACCTACCCCCAGAAAGAGGGTCGGGTAGCCCTGGTGTTGGGTGTGTGTGTGGGTGTGTGTGTGTGTGTGAGGGACAGAGAGAGAAAGTTCTAGAACTAACCGCACCCTCCCTGCAGATCGAGTGCCACCCGTACCTGACCCAGGAGAAGCTGATTGACTACTGCCACTCTCAGGGCATCAGTGTGACAGCCTACAGTCCCCTAGGCTCCCCAGACAGGCCATGGTGAGAACAGTCAGTATGGGGAGGGGGGGGTGGAGCTTTCTGCAGAGGGGGGGGGCAACAAGCATCTCTCTCTCTCCATCTTTAGGGCCCAGGCCAGCGAGCCCTCCCTCCTGGAAGACCCCCGTATCCAAGCCATCGCCGACAAACACCGGAAGACCCCAGCACAGGTACACGATAACGCAGGGATCTTCAAACTACCAAGGCTGGGTGTTTGTTTTTTTTTTGGACACATTTTTTTCAGATGCATTTTGTGACTGCGTGAGACGCACTGTGGAGACCAGATTTGCAGGAATGTAAGAGTCTGCGAGCAGGTTTTTACATTATTGGCATTTGGCAGACGCTCTTATCCAGAGCGACGTATAACAAAGTGCATACCCATAACCAGGGATAAGTTCGCTGAAAGGCCCTAGAGGGAAGTACAATTTCAATTGCTACCTGTACAACAAAGATAAGGACGAGGGCCCTTTTTTTTTTTGAGAACAAAGAAACAAACAGAGCAAAAGTGACCAAAGTTAACTATCCAAACACTGCTTACTTAGCCAACTAAGAATACCGATACACAAAGCAAGTCACAGAGACAACAATTAAGGTTCACAGGGAGGTAGGGAGGGATGGGGAGAGGTGCTGCTTGAAGAGGTGTGTCTTCAGCTTGCGCTTGAAGGTGGGGAGAGATTCTACAGTTCCGACCTCAACGGGGAGTTCGTTCCACCACCGAGGAGCCAGAACAGACAGTAGTCGTGAGCGTGGAGGTTCGGAGAGGGGGAGGCGCCAAGCGGCCTGTGGAGGCTGAACGAAGGTTTACACTGCGGTCCCAGATTAACAGCTTTATTAAAGACCTCTAAGGAAGACGTGCCACGATCAGAGCCAAAACGACCCTATCTTTCTCCCCATCCTGTGTAAAAATGCCAAAACTACACCTCTCCAACTGCCAAAACTAAACCTCTCCAACCACTACCCTGCTGGAAAAAAAAACAGCTCAAGCTAGTTTTGAAACCGCTGGTAGCTGGTTGGCCAGTTCAGACCAACTCCATACTGAATATGGTTTGACCAGCTCAAGCTAGGTTTTGAAACAGTTGGTCAAGCTGGATTTTACAGCAGGGCTGGAATGTGTAATGTGTGTGTGCAGAATGATTGTACTTTGTATGTGTGTGTTTGCGTGTCTGTGCTCAGCTGTATTTTACAGCAGGGTAAGGATGAGTGATGAAGAGTAAGTTTACCTGCGTAAAACCCCACAGCTTAACCCTTTGAGGATGCGTTTTTCCGGGTTTTCCCCATCAGGTCTTGATTCGCTTCCACATCCAGAGGAATTTGATCGTCATTCCCAAATCAGTCACACCTCAGCGCATCCAGGAGAACTTCCAGGTAACCTGTCCAACTCCAGTGGAGAGAGACGCCATTTTAGACGCTAACAGTAATTGCAATTTCTGAAGTATATCCAGTTTTCAGTTGGCTAAAATTATACGTTTATGTAATGTCTGATGAGTGACAGTTGGCCTTCTTAATGACACATTGATATAAACATGTTCTTGTTGGAATTAATATTCTTAATGAATTTTCAAAGACTTCATCAGACTTTATCTCTGGCATTTCATCTCAGAGTATGTACTTGGGTTCAGTATGTGTAGCTGTTTTCTGAGTGTGTGAGTGTGTGAGTGTATGTGAGTGTGTGTGTGTGAGTGTATGTGAGTGTATGTGAGTGTATGTGAGTGTGTGTGAGTGTATGCGAGTGTGAGTGAGTGTGTGTGTGAGTGAGTGTGTGTGTGTGAGTGTATGTGAGTGTGTGTGTGAGTGTATGTGAGTGTGTGTGTGAGAGGTATGTGAGTGTGTGTGAGTGTGAGTGTGTGTGTGTGTGTGTGTGAGAGGTATGTGAGTGTGAGTGTGTGTGAGTGTGTGTATGTGAGTGTGTGTGAGAGTGTGTGTGAGAGTGTGTGTGAGAGTGTGTGTGTGTGTGTGTGAGTGTATGTGAGAGTGTGTGTGTGTGTGTGTGTGTGTGTGTGTGAGTGTATGTGAGTGTGTGTGTGTGTGTGTGTGTGTGTGTGTGTGTGTGTGTGTGTGTGTGTGTGTGTCCGTGGGCTCAGGCGGCTCTGTGTGCTCCTCTGCAGGTGTTTGACTTTGAGCTGAGCGAGGGGGACATGCAGACCCTGCTGGGTCTGGACCGCGGCTGGCGGTGCTGCCCCTTCCCCAGGTCAGTCCCGGGCCGGCTCGTCCTTCTGCCAAAACCAGGGCCCTTAAATCACGCATTCCCCCTGTGTAGCCATCGCACACAGTACGGGGGCTGAATCCATCGTAACTCACGGACAGAGCGGTCACTCGCAGAGTGAGAGGCGGTGCCGATTCTAGGGGCCCACAGCAGGATTTGGCCTACAAGAATTCCAGTAGGATCGGGGGCCCAGAGCAATAGTCTTTCGAGCGGGCCCAGAAATAGCTAGTGGCCAAGGTTCATGACTGGGAAGCGTGGTTCCAGCCCCGGTGTAGCCACGATAAGAACCACACAGCTGATGTGCACTTGAGCCCTTGACTCACTCCGTGCCATGGAATTCTAGAACGCAATCTAGAACGTTGTTAGTTGGGGCCCAATCGGGGCCCCTGGGACTTATTACATCGCATTACACTACACTACACTACACTACATAACATTACACTACACTACATTACGTTACATTACATTACATTACATCACATTTTACAAACCCCCAGGGACACATGCTAACATTACATTACAATACACTGATGGAATTTGGCAGACGCACTTATCCAGAGCGACGTACAACAAAGTATGTGAGTGAGTTAACCCCACATTGCTCCCCTGCTCAGCCTGATCAACTGTAAATCACTTTGGATAAAAGCTGAATCAGAAATTTTTTGTTATTCATTATCGTAACTCCTAGCTTACTTCCAGGCTCAGTGGAGTAGCTCTTGCATGACGAGACAGGGGAAATCCTGCAGACCAGAGCCATTCCTGCTCCTTTGATTCTACGGCCAATTATGTGTCACTATGTGAGGATGCTAGCTACGCTTAGCACTGGAATGGCCAGGGTGTCATACCAGACCCCTGGGGCACGCCGCACGCTGAAATCCAGCATTCTACGCAGATACATTACATACCATTCAGGGCAGTGAGCTCTATGTGGACTTTTACAGAAATATAATGACAACATACACCTCTTTTTATGTTAAGCATTTATGACCATTTTTATGTTTGGGGTCAAATTGTTTAAATAAATGCCAAAAATTACCACAAAAGAAAAATGGCCACTGTGTCGCGGTCTTATTGTCTCCCAAATGACTGGCCTTTTATCCACAAATATGAAGAATCTGTGAGAAACATCTCACAGAGCCTGAGGTACAGGAAGTGAAAGTTTGGCACCTGTGTGGGGGCCACCGGAATCATCCACAAACAAATATGAGATAAAAATGTAAATGGTTGTATATTTTCTGACATTTTACACAGGTACACAGAGGGTCAAAATAAGCTGTACAACATGCAAAATTGGTCCAGGACTTCTGGAAACATAGCATTGTATTTCTTGCATGTTTTCTATTTAATCCAACCAAAATAGAAAATAAAAAATATCATACAGTGTCAAGATTTTAATGTCAAAAACGATGGGGTCAAATTGACCCCAAACATAATATGAGGGTTGACCAGATGCTAAAGTCCATACACTGGTTACCAGTTCGTTTTAGTACTGATTTTGAAGTTGTTTTTACAAGTTTACGGGCTGTATGGTCTTCCACCTGGCTACAAGTATGAAATGCTAGTATAAACCAGGGCTCTCAGATCCTCTCAGTGATCTTTTAATGGCCCTGAAAAGTAGAACACAAACCTTCTGCGAGACAGAATTTAGTAGCCATGTGCCTTGTCGCTGGAACAACCGAAAATCTTCACACTTTTGAATGGAAGTTCAAAGCTTACCTTTTTCCTCTGGCTTTTATTTAGTGTCTTTGTTTTATGATAACCATTTTATTTAGTAATTTTTTGGGGGGATTTTATTTGTGAACTTTAATTTATTTAATCCATCTTTATTTATTTCCGCGTTCTTTATTTTGACGTCTTAAAGGTTTATTCGAGATTTTGATGTGTATTAGTTTTATTGTTTTACCTTGTTTGTAATTGATCACATTGCATTTGCTTGTACGAAAAGTGCCATACAAATAAAGTTTGATGGATTGATGGATTGATAAATATATTTCACAGCAGAGCGTTGAAAAAATCTTTATATGAAAGTTGCAATAATTATATTATCATAGTGGTTAAGGTACGTGACTGGGACCTGCAAGGTCGGTGGTTCGATCCCCGGTGTAGCCACAATAAGATCGGCACAGCCGTTGGGCCCTTGAGCAAGGCCCTTAACCCTGCATTGCTCCAGGGGAGGACTGTCCCCTGCTTTGTCTAATCAACTGTATGTCCCTTTGGATAAAAGCTAAATGACTTGTAATGTCTATCATTAAGTGCTGCAGTTACTTGTTGAAATATTGGATTTCCAAGTGGTTTTTAGAACTCAGTGTGTGTGTGTGTATGTGTATGTGTATATGAGTGTGTGTGTGTATGTGTAGGAGTGTGTGTGTGTGTGTGTGTTTCTGTGTGTGTAACACCTTCCCCCTGTTCTTGTCTTTATCCCCACAGCTCAGCGAAGCACAAGGACTATCCGTTCAACACCGAATTCTGAGGCTGCTATCACGCCTTTAACCGTGAAATAACGAGCAGGAAGTGCATTGCGGAATGCCCACCAGACCTGTCATAACAGACAGCCCAAAATGACAGAAAACTACAAACCCCAGAAACTACAAAACTCAGGTTGCATTATTGTACTTAGCAGCAAGTGGTCATTATTTTCCACAACCATGCAATTTAAACATGATCCAAGCAGAATAATAAATTATATATCCGGTTCATTGTCATTCTTGGCTTTGAATTATGTACATTACGAATGCAATGCCCGTGTTCTAGGCACTACAAATCATATTTGCAAGCCAAAACAACATGGTCCCGTAGTGTAAATAAATATCCACAAGGTGGTGCTGTGTTCCTTGTTTGAAGGCCATGAATGGTCATAACCTTCTATATACACACTCAGTGATCACTTTATTAGGTAGACCTGTACACCAGCTTAGCTTATTAATGCAAATATTTAAATCAGCCAATCAAGTGGCAGCAACTAAATGCATAAAGGCATGCAGATGTGGTCAAGAGGTTCAGCTTTTTCACACCACATGGGGAAGAAATGTGATTGAAGTGACTTTGACCGTGGAATGATTGTTGGTGGCAGACAGGGTGGTTTGAGTATCTCAGAAACTGCTGATCTCCTGGGATTTTCATGCACAACAATCTCTTAGAGTTTGCAGAGAATGGTGTGAAAAACAAACATCCAATGAGCAGCAGTTCTGCAGACAAAAACGCCTTGTTAATGAGACGTCAGAGGAGAATGTCCAGACTGGTCAAAGCTGACAGGAAGGTGACAGAAACGCAAATAACCACACATTACAACAGTGGTATGCAGAAGAGCATCTCCGAACAGACAACGCATCATGACTCTTAAGTGGATAGGCTACAGTAACAGAAGACTAAAAGGTACAATAGGTAATTTTGGACTTCTAACGGTCAAGAGAGGAATTGCAGCGACAAACACCCTCAAACCACAACACTGTTCATCCCCCTGCCCCCTTCTCTGTGAACGCGCTGACGTTGAAACGCCAATGGCTGTGGCAATTAGAACGAAATTTTAAACCAATGAGCTTTAATTACTGTACAGCTGTACAATGTTTTGGCTCAGATTGCTGGCCCGTTCAACTGCATATTTTGAAACACAAATTGAAGGACGATAAACACAGGCAGAATTTGAGTCAACATGTCAGTGAGCCTTTTTCAGTGATAGGAACGGATTTACAATGGTTTTGTAACAATGTTAACACAAAGATCTTACTTATTGTACCTTTACGTCTAAAGACTAAGTCTAATAAATACCTAATATAGTGCTTACAGTGTATTTCTCAATGTCATTACGAAACAAAATGCACCTAGTGGACACTTTTCACACTGCAGGACCACATTCATTTGATTTGCAAATGTGGGTTAGTGTAAAAAGGGTCCCATAGGTGACGCTGTTCCTTCACGACCATTCTACAGTTGATGCCATTAAATTACTGAATTATTCGACTTGCGATCATGTAGTGCGATATAAGTATTTAAAAATGATCACAGTAATATAAAGTGTGTGTAACCCAGAAAATATTTATTACATCTGAACGGCTAAAACGTCATTTATTAATATGGATTTGTTCAATATTTAAAATATAAACATATATATTTAAATTTAACTCAGAACATCCAGATCTCCTTCAAAGACCCCAGTCTGGACTTGTAAATTGGCTTCATTTACAAATGGAAGATAACTCGATATCAACAAGCACGAGTTGGTTTTGATGAATAATTTCTCAGATGAAAAACACGTTAAGGTTAAAACAAAAAAAATTCTGTATACAGAATAAACAAAAAACAGTATACAGAAGATAACAGAACTGTATTCATCTGGAAATAAAGAAATAGCGCTTGCCTAAGAAATGACAATTATCTAAGTATAATAGAAGTTCCATTAATGAAGTTACATGATACAATTATATCATGTCAACATTAATATGAATAATCAGCATTTCAACATCATAAACTGATGTTATACTTCTGAACAGAATACATTCTGCATTCAGGCTCTTCACAACTGCTCTCAGAACTAGAAAAGATAATATTTTTTACGCATAAATATGATTTATTGAGGATATTGTCTGTGTGGTTGGTAAAGCCTGCATACACAGGGCCTGTGCTATGTGGCAGTAGGGAGGGGCGGGGCCGGTTGCTACGTGGGCCGGGGGGCGGGTCCCTGGTTGCCGGGGGGCTTGAGGCTGAGGCCCAGCAGGGGGGCGGGGTTTGAGGGCGGGGACAGCGTGCCTGGTTGGACGTGTCCTGTGTTTGTGGGCGGGGCCAGGAGGCCCGGCTGGGCGTGTCCTGTGTTTGTGGGTGGGGCCAGGAGGCCCGGCTGGGCGTGTCCTGTGTTTGTGGGCGGGGCCAAGAGGCCCGGTTGGACGTGTCCTGTGTTTGTGGGCGGGGCCAGGAGGCCCGGCTGGGCGTGTCCTGTGATTGTGGGCGGGGCCAGGATGCCCGGCTGGGCGTGTCCTGTCCACTGGGCGGCGTAGGGGGCGGGGTGGTACCCAAACTGCAGCTGGGGCCCGAGGGATCCCTTGCGGGCCCCAAATGAAGAGGAGGGGCCACTCTGGGAGGGTCCCAGGCCGGAGGACAGCTGCCCTGGAGCCGAGAACGTGCGCCCCCCACTGGACAAAGTGGAGACCTGCAGGCGGAGAGAGTGCGCTTTATCAGACCTACACCTGTGGGCTCATTCCAATCACTTCTTTTTCTTTCCTTTTCTCTCCTCCTCGCTCCAGCCATCGGGGGAGGCTGGGAAGAGTGGCGAGGAAAAGAAATGAAGACGGGAAAATGGAGAGACACGTGAATCAGGCGGAGTGTCCTCGCTCCCACAGACGAAGCGGGCGTCAGTTACGGACGCGGCAGACGGGGAAAGGTGCGTCCGCAGGTCGATCATTTACACGTCATGCTTTTCGGAAAAAATACCACCGCGAAGGACGCGCTGAGGTTCTCTCGCTCCTATCGTCCATTTCTTGCTCCGAGTAGGAGCATTTAAACGGGTTGGAAAGTCCTTAAAGATGGCGGACCTTGACCGATTTCCGGGTAGGGAGCGAGGTCAGGAAAAGGGAGGAGAGAAATAAGTGATTGGAACCAGCCCCTGGTGTCGCCTCGAAAGAGTCTAAATATTTTGAGAAAGCATTTGGCCGCCCAGCCTGGCCTGCACCCAGACGGCGGCTCGAGGGAGGAGTCAGGATCAGGGGGAGGAGCCAGGGGGAGGGTCAGGGGGAGGAGCCATGGTCAGGGGGAGGATCCCGGGTCAGGGTCAGGCAGAGGAGCCAGGGTCAGGGGGAGGAGCCAGGGTCAGGGGGAGGAGCCAGGGTTACATGCTCTTACATTGGGCTGCAAGGGCTGGCGGGAGCCCCTCCTGCTCTGCGATTGGCTGATGGCGTCTCGGGCCCAGTTGTCCACCAGCTGATGCAGGTCGTCAGTGAAGGTCCCTGTGCAGGACCGGTTCTGGTTCTGGTTCTGGCTGTTATGGACCGGGTCGCTGGCTGAGTGGGTACAGCTGGTCTCTAAGCAAAAGATAGACATTAGAGAGATAAATATATATATTTTTATTTTATTTATTTATCTTTACCACACATATTTCTTGATGTTAGCATAAATATAATATGATTTTTGTCATGTTATTTACAATCTTTACTTGTAATAAGTTTACTGTAAGTGTTCATGCTTGTGTTGTATATGTTCATGCATGTTACATTTTTGATTTCTATGAACAGTTTCATATTGTATTGTTTTGGCAATGTAGCTGTAGTTGTTCTGCCAATAAAGCAAATGAAATTGAAAAATTGAATTGAATTGAGAGGGAGAGATGTTTCACACACACTTTGGCTGCATTCATCCTTCCCTCAATTCTGATCAGTCTCCGTGTCTCTGCTGCTGAGAAGCACTCCCATAGGATGATGCTGCCATCTCACTCTCACACTCTCACACTCTCACACTCTCACACTCTCACACTCTCACACTCTCACACTCTCACACTCACACACTCACACACTCACACACTCACACACTCACACACTCACACACTCACACACTCACACACTCACTCACACCACATGTATGAATATCTCTGACAGGGACATAGACTTCACCGCCTTCGCTGGAAATTGGATTAAAAACTGGTTCTCATTGGTTTAATAAGTTAACTGTGGGGGAAAATGTTGGGAAATCCTCACTGGTCTCCATTTTCCATTCCCAGAAAGACATACTCGTCACCGCTTTCTGGAACTTTCTCCATGCCTCCCCCCATTGTCTGCTACGGGCCAAGAAGGAGGGTTTAATAGCGCATTCAACAGCAGGTTGTTTTGGAATGTTTTTTCAAAACTATAACTCCACAACTCAGTTACCAGCAGTGTTTCGTTAAAAGAGTAATTACACTCGCTGTTTCAGCCTGGCTCCGCCTTCTACACAATCTACACAAGACTGTATTGCGTTCTGGGGTGGGTAGAGTAAGGTATTCTCGAACCAATCAGGTGCCGGCGGTGTTCGGATTCGTGTTCATCCGGAACAGCCGGCTTTGCTGACTTTGAAAACGAGCCGTTAATTTAAACAGAATTTGTGGGTGTCAGAAATATTCCAGTACAAAGGTACCCTGAAACGGGTATGATGACATCTCGATTCGGGATTGCATTTTTCAAACTTAAAATGCAGCAGAACACACTTTTTGACCAGTTTTCTTAAACCAACATTATATTAATTCATACGATAATGGCAAGGATTAAAATGTTAAACATGTTCACAGCGAGAAAGAAGAATTTTGATCTGCAATTACCGTGAGCATTAGTGTTCAGTAAATTACATTACGTTACATTAATGGCATTTGGCAGGCGCTCTTATCCAGAGCGACGTACAACAAAGTACAAAGTTCATACGCATAACCAGGGATAAGTGCGCTGAAAGACCCTAGAGGGAAGTACAATTTCAACTGCTACCTGCACAACAAAGATAAGGACCAGGGCCTATTTGATCATCGGATTTTGAACATTTTTATAACACGCAAACGCAAACGCATGAATAAACAGCTTACCTAGCCAAACAAAACTAACAAAACTAGCAAAGGAATCATCCTGATGACATAGGAGTTAAGGAGATTCCAATCACACGTTTAGACCCCCCCCCCCCCACAGCTTAAACAGTTAAACAGTAAATCCCTAGTTTAACATTTTCTTGCCTGTTGCCCTGTTCGGAATGTTCAGAGAACCTGCAGTTGCATCACCTGCAAACTTTGCCCCTGACCTGACTGAGGAATGTCTTGCGCAACAGTACAGAGCAGTCTGCGGGGGCGCCCACGGACACCAGGAGACGCTGGGCGGCCTTTGCCTTTTTGTGTTAAAACACTGACCATTGCAAATCCCTTCCTATCACTGAAAAAGGCTCACTGACATTTTGGCGTGGAAGGGGGGGGGGGGGGGGGGTGTCAACCTCAGCGCGTTCACAGAGAAGGGGGAGGGATAAAGTGTTGTGGTTGGAAGGCGTTTGTTGCTGCAATCCCTCTCGTGACTGTTATAAGTCCGAAATTACCTATTGTACCTTCAGCATAACAAAACATAACGATGAGAACAGGCCATTCAGCCCAGCAATGCTCACGTTTTCCTACCCCTAAGTGTACCTACTGCGACTAAAAGCTAAACAGTATCCAGCTCTGTATCAAGCCTGGTCTTGAAAACCCCCAGTGTTTCTGCCTCCACTAAATGTCCTGGCAAGCTATTCCACACACTGACCACTCTCTGTATGAGAAAATGCTTTCACACATACATTCAACGTTTGGAAATAATCGACCAGCGAAGCCAAACTCCCCAGAGGGTGAGAGGGAGAGAGGATTTGTGCTCAATGGATGAGGGAATGAGGTGGGCTCTTTTGGGGCTCTTTTGGGGATCTTTTGGGGCTTTTCTGGGGATTGTCTGGGGATTTTTTGGGGCTGTTTTGGGGCTTTTTTGAGGCTGTTTTGAGGCTGTTTCTGGTCTTACCAGTCCCAGGGCTTGGCAGGCTGGTCACGGGAGCACACAGGTCCCCTGGAGAGGGGGGTAGGTCCAGGACTCCCACTGAGGAGGGGCTCTGTGCTAAAACTGAGCAGAAGCACACGTCACAGAGTCAGTCTGCGAGCAGCACGGATTGCACATCACTAAAATACTGGAAGACAATGAATCACACAAAAATTATTTGATGTTGTTCTGAGGAAACGGTTATGTCTATTGGCGTAGTGCAGGGCTGCCCAGCCCTGTTCCTGGAGATCTACCCTCCTGTAGGTTTTCACTCCAACCCTAACAAAGCACACCTCATTCAACATCTAGAGCAGGGCTGCCCAACCCTGTTCCTGGAGATCTACCCTCCTGTAGGTTTTCACTCCAACCCTAACAAAGCACACCTCATTCAACATCTAGAGCAGGGCTGCCCAACCCTGTTCCTGAAGATCTACCCTCCTGTAGGTTTTCACTCCAACCCTAACAAAGCACACCTCATTTAACAGCTAGAGCAGGGCTGCCCAAACCTATTCCTGGAGATCTACCGTCCTGCTGGTTTTCAACCTTATGCTTGTGGTCCTTTAACCCTTTCAGTCCCAAGAGTGACATATGGCACTCTAGACCTTATACCTTTTCAACCAATCAAATCATGACTGCTGTGCTATTGTTTTGAGCCCATATTAAAACCAGACTAAATTCTCAATTTTCTCGACCAAAGCCAGAAGTTTGTGTGGAGCCGCTCAGGGGCTCGATGCTAGTGTCAGTACCGGGGTCTGCCTGGAGGGGGCTCTTGCGGTTCAGCTTGCCGCTCTTGCTCTTTGGTGGCCTCCTCCTGTGGCTGGACAAGTACCCCATTGGAGAGGAGGCCAGAGAGGGCGGGGTCTTGCCCAGACGGACGAATAGGGCTTCAATCTCCTCCTTCTGCCGAGTGTGCAAGACCTGGATCTCCCGCAGGTGTCTGCGGAGGATCAATCAGAGAATCAGAGCGTATCCACAGCTGCCAATGAGAACCCAGGACAATTCACTCATGATTCAGTACATGGGGGGTTATTTCACAAAGCAGGATTACTGTTACTGAGCTGGATAACTACTAGTTCTGAACTTCTTCTACTTCGAGCTCCTAGAAGGAACATTAAAATGGGATGGGATGTCCTTAAAGATGGCGGACCTCGACCGATTTCCGGGTCAGGAGCGAGGGAAAGGAAGAAGAATTTGGAAAAAGTTGGAATCGGCCGTGTTTTTGCCGCCTGGTGCAGTTGACCCGGCTGACTCGGTACAGCCCTGCTTTGTGGACCAAGGGAACCCTGGGGAACGGGGATAGATGGTACGCACTTCTCCCAGAGGTGGTCCACCTGTCTTCGGAAGTCCTCGTCCTCACACTCGGAGTCACAGTCGCTGCTGGCGTGGCGGGCGGGGCGGCCCGGCACGGGAAGGGGGGCGGAGTCCTGCGCCCTGCTGACGGAGAAGCGCCCGACCCGGGCGTCGCCGTTGGCGACGGGCTGGGGCGGCGGCGGGGTTTTGACGCACGTGTCGCCACGGGGCGGGGGCCTGGGCGGGGCTGACGAGGCGTGTAGCGTGTTCTCGGGGCTGGAGATGGAGGAGGAGGAGGAGGAGGAGGGCGTGCGGGAGGAGGAAGAGTCGCTGCAGAGGGAGGAGTCTGGGGCCGAAGAGGCGGAGTCTGCAGAGGTGGGGTGGGTGTGGTTTTGGGGCTCTTCTGTTGCCACAGAGACCTGTAGGTAAAACAAGAGCATCAGTAACAAATAGAAACACAGGCTACAGTACTGTAACAGTGCACAGTCTAGCACAGGCTACAGTACTGTAACAGTGCACAGTCTAGCACAGGCTACAGTACTGTAACAGTGCACAGTCTAGCACAGGCTACAGTACTGTAACAGTGCACAGTCTAGCACAGGCTACAGTACTGTAACAGTGCACAGTCTAACACAGGCTACAGTACTGTAACAGTGCACAGTCTAACACAGGCTACAGTACTGTAACAGTGCACAGTCTAAGACAGGCTACAGTACTGTAACAGTGCACAGTCTAACACAGGCTACAGTACTGTAACAGTGCACAGTCTAACACAGTCTAACACAGGCTATAGTACTGTAACAGTGCACAGTCTAACACAGGCTACAGTACTGTAACAGTGCACAGTCTAACACAGGCTACAGTACTGTAACAGTACACAGTCCCCTCTCTGCTGTTCTCAGATCAGCTGACCCCTCACCTGAAACCGTCCAAGTTTGACTCCGCCTGTAGGGGGCACCCCCAATTCTCCCTCTGCAGCCAGAGGAGGTCCTGAAAATGTGTTAATATAGGAGCATTAACTAATTACTTACATCATTAATAATCATTTGTTATTAACACAATGTCCTTAAAACTAATTATCATACCAGGACATACTAGGCAATGGAAATGTGCAGAGTTAAAACCAAGGTACACCTAACTCCGACATAATAAACTCCGGTAAATGGAAATTAATTACTGATCCTGAGTTCATTAGCAACTAAACTGCAACTAAAGTGCCATTGTGGTTTCTCACATCTGTGAAAATACGGATGTTAGCTAACAAATCTAACATTTGAGCAGTTAAATGTGGCTCACGTATAGACCGGGGTCTATCAATAGAACAGGCTCTTGCAGCACCCACCTGTCTGTCCACCAGGGGCCACTGTTGTCACAGACACCTGCAAGAAGCGAGAAGCAACTTTATATGTATACATTCATTGTCTTGCTAATATCAGATATTTAAGCCAAGGAAAGCTATCAAGGTGAATGGTACCACTTGATGGTACAATATCAGTATCATTTTAAGGTCATTGGTGAAATCAGATGGTGTAGTGCATGGTTGGAGGGAATATTTGTTGTGGCACGTTTGGGAAGACAAAATTCGCTGTAGCATATTTGCGAATAGACGAGATTTGCCGTTGTGTTTGTTGTGAAAAGACAATATTTACTGGAGCGTGTTTTCTGTGAATAATCGATATTTACTGTAGCGAGTTTGTTGTGAATAGACGATATTTACTGTAGCGCGTTAGTTGTGAATAGACGATATTTACTGTAGCGCGTTAGTTGTGAATAGACGATATTTACTGTAGCGCGTTTGTTGTGAATAGACAATATTTACTGTAGCACGTTTGTTGTGAAGAGACGATATTCACTGTAGTGCATTTGATGTGAATAGACAATATTTACTATAGCGCGTTTGTTGTAAATAGACGAG
The DNA here is from genome assembly GCF_963514075.1 of Conger conger. Classification (NCBI taxonomy): domain Eukaryota; kingdom Metazoa; phylum Chordata; class Actinopteri; order Anguilliformes; family Congridae; genus Conger; species Conger conger. The sequence goes on along the minus strand of NC_083778.1, from coordinate 5,011,766 downwards.
TTCCGCATCCGGGACTCACCGGGACTTGGGCGGCGATGGGCGGGGGTTGGCCGGTGGGCGTGGCCTGTTCGGGGGTGGAGGCGGGGGTGGCGCTCGACGAGCTCAGGGACAGGGTGGTGGGGTGCGGGGGGGTGCGGTTGGAGGGGGTGGAGGCGGACGTGTCGGACGGGGCCGGGGCCGAATCACTGAAGAGGGAGCGGAGTTTCTTCTCCAGGGCCTGGATGTCATCCCTCCCTCCCGGCCGGCCCGCCTGCTCCCCCTCCCCCTCCCCGCCCTGCGGCACCGCCGGGGCGCCCGCGTTGGCTGCGGACGGCGGGGGCTGGGCGGAGTCTGAGCCGGGGGGCGGAGTCACAGACGAGGCTGCAGCTCCGCAGGGCGCGGCCGAACCTGCCGGCCCGTCAGGAAGTAAGGGCGGGGCTTCGGGCGGGGCAGAGGACGGCTCGGCTGCAGGAGTGCCTCCCTCCACCGCAGTAGAAGATGGAGTGGAGGATTCTGGGAGTGGGAGAGAGGCGGGAGGAGGGTGCTCCTCCTGGGCTTGCGGTAAGGGAGGGGGGGAGACCGCACCCCCACGGGGTGTGGTGCCAGGCTCCGCCTCCTCATTCCGCTGCGGATTGCCGGAGATGGCAGAGTCCGACAGGAGCAACGACGTCACTGGGGCTGCTGGGAAACAGAAATCACAGGTCAGCAATATGACCTCTGACCTTTCACCCCTAATGGTGCACAAGGGGACAGGATACGTTTCAGGGTTAAAAGAAATGTCGCGAGCTGCATTATGAACTGAGCCGTTGCCGTGGTGAACATACGTATACAGTTGCGCAGTGCTGTTACTATGGCTTCTGATAGGAGGACAGAATGGTGAGTCACCGATTGTTAAATACGTCACTCACTGCCCTTGGCGGGTGTCATAGCGGCTACCCACTGACTCAGAGCAAGAGCAAAAATATCTCTCAGATTGCTGCAGAACAACTTGCAGTGAACACTGTGTTCTAGCTAAAGCACAGAAAACATTTTGCATCATAAATGCAGCCGTGCTACGATGTCATCAAACAGCTCAAGATATGGTTTGACCAGCTCAAGCTATGTTCTGAAACAGCTGCTCAGACAAGCTACCAGCAGCTGGCTGGCCAGATTATGCCCAGCTAGCCTTGCAGGAAAGGAGGGGGAGGGTTACTTTAAAATTAATTATGCTTAATATTAACGAGGGTAATGCGTGCTTTCGTCAGGTCAGTTTGGCAGGTACAGGTCAAAATGTATATAAAATAATCTACCACAGTGTTAGATATTCACTGTATCTCATATACCTATCAATTTCACAGGTTTATGTTGTTCAACTAGTTAAAGTTAAAATGTTAGCCTCAAGTTAACTACACAATAGCAAATGTTATGAGCTAGCCAGACAGCACAGAAGCGTCCCCGTTAATTACCGGTAATTTGTAACGCCAAGTACTGTCAACAACATATTGCTTGCTTGTCAATGCAAGATGCCACGTTCTCGTCTCTCATCTCAATGCATCTACACTTAAATGAATGCCAACATTAATTTAATTTGCATTTAATTTGCATTAGCTAATAATAACGTTAACAGTTAATATGCAGCTAGCTAGCGGACTCAGGTGTCGGCCAAACGTTAAGCAAACGTTATCGCTAACCAAAATCAATCATGAAGCTACCAAACAAACCCGAACCTGATCAAACGTGATGACAGAATAAGATGTTTGCTTTTAACAATTAAACGTTACTGTGAAATTTCTGTTGAGAAAAGGAGGATTTACATTAATTTCAATTCTTAAACTCGTATTGAGGTAAGAAAAGTAAAAAAAAAAAAAAAAAAAACCCTGAGAAAGACGTTAAGATTTGTTGATGAGCCTACGATATGATGCATTATGTGAAGTATAAAAATATTGACGGTATTTCATGTATTGATATTTGGATTCGGTTATCAGGGCACGGGAAGTGAAGAGTATGGATATCTGTGGATAGTAATCTTATTTAAACATGCACAATAAATAAACTCCCCCACTTCAACTTATGGGAAGTAGCTCAATTAAAAACCAGCAAATACAATACACACCTATACACCTGCAGTAATTGCCCTGCATAACTGCCATTTTTGTTTCTGTACAATGGCAGACGGAAAGCTTCATAACAAAACAGTAACAGACACCATTTTACACCTTCACCACAGGTATGGACTTGTGTGGGTTTGACTTTGGTTTATTTACTTTTTTTTGCAATTATTTCCCATTTTGATGGACAGGGGCTGTCCACTGAGTTTGAATTTAATTCAAAAGTTGGTGAAACACGTTAAAGCTTCATTCAAAGGTGGAGGACATCTGCTGTTGGGAAGGGTTAGGTTGGCGGTGACACTTCGAAATGGCATAAGGCATTTGAAAAAAACGTACCTCTAAAACCTTTACTTAACCAGGAACAACCCATCAAGATGCGAGGGGGGGACCGAACATAAAGACACAAAGTTACCCCGACAAGACCGTTGCCAATCAAGTTAGAAACTACGAATGGGGAACGAGTCAGTAGTATAGCGGAGCAGAGGAGAGGTCAAAAACAGGAGCATACCTCAGTCACCGAGCCACCGAGTCGTGAGCAATATGTTTAAATGTTTAATGGGGCACAGGAATGTTAATGGGGTAATGATAAGTGACGCTGGCGTGTCTGTGAGGAGGTGAAACGGTTGGATGGTCAGACGCTGGTCGGTGGCGGGGTACCTGCGGCAGTTGCGGGTCGGCCGTGGCAGGGGTCCCGAAGCCGAGATTCTGGCACCGGACTGACGATGAACCTGCGGCCCGCAGAGTGCACCACCTGGGTGGGCACACCTGGGGGAGAGAAGGTTCCGGAAACCTCAAGATTACACACAGCAGGGGGGGGTTTAGTGCCAAGCACCATCGTATCCCGAAACTAATCCGGCCTGTAGAATCACAGACTAATGCAACTTAGTTCCTTTCACTAAACCATGTTGCTTTGTCCACCTTCTTAAAGCTTTTGTAAAGTATTTATCCCTTTGAAGATTATCAGTATTATCAATTTATCCTTTAATTGCCTCTAAACTTGTGGATTAAGTTTAGAAAAAGCATTTTTATTATAACATATCATACTGAAACATAACGATGAGAACAGGCCATTCAGCCCAGCAATGCTCACGTTTTCCTACCCCTAAGTTTACCTACTGCCTAAAAGCTAAACAGTATCTAGCACCGTATCAAGCCTTGTCTTGAAAACCCCCAGTGTTTCTGCCTCCACTACATGTCCTGGCAAGCTATTTAACAGAGTGATCACTCTGTGTGGAATAAATACTTCCTAATGTCTGTGCAGAATTTATGCTAATGTCCATATATGCCCCCTTGTTTAGTTCATTAGTTTAGTTGGAACAGGACCAACGCACATTATTGAACATTACTGTACATGTGCCAGCTGGCCCATTTCCAACCGTAGCCCCTGGGCAACTTGATGCGTGCGTACGTGTGTGCGCGTACGTGTGTGCATGTGTGTGCGTACGTGTGCACGTACGTGTGCGTGTGCGTACGTGTGTGTATTTGAGTTCCGATCAAACTCACCCTGGAAAAAATAAACTATGAATTAACTGTGGTGCTTGAGGACTTTGATTTCAGGTTTTTTTGGGTTCTGAAACGACCCGTTTTACCTGTCTGGCGAGGGTCAGGGGTCGCGGGCATGTCCTGTGCGCTGCAGCTCCCCGCCTGCGGAGGAACGGCCAGGTGAGTTTCTGGGGCGGAGCGGTGCTCGGCCTCACCGGGCGAATGCCGGC
>NC_083778.1:4987988-4997988 GCF_963514075.1 Conger conger | reverse complement strand
CTGATTGAAACATTATTTTGCCAATTAAACCATTAAGAGCAGAAGTTGGCACAAAATCCTGAAGCGGATCGACCCTTGCTGTGCACCCCTGGTCCTGACCCACCAGACCCCACTTTCAACGGTGAACAGAACCAAAATAAATCCAGCAGCACCGAGTATGAATTTACAAATGCACATTTTACAGCACTGAATTCACAGCCACACTGACAGCAATCACAGAAATGAATGCAGAATACAGTACAATACAGCAGTTACAGTGCCTCTATGCAACCGGCTCTTGCAGTTACCCAAATCTGGCCTGTTACCATATGTCCCCCCCCAAAGTGCAGCTGAAATATATACTTCAGTTTTAAACCTGTTTTTTGGCATTATGCCACCAAAGGGCCAGATTTCACTTGGTGCGTGCCCTAGGCCTCATGGTTAGCATGCGTACCAAGTTTCATGCTCACAGATAAAATGGTTGGAGATATATGGCTATTCAAAAACAGGGCGGCAAGCATCAATGTTCTCCTATCAGCACATGTATATCTACACGGAACATTAAGCAAAACTGTGAACCATGTAAAGGAGAAGCCGTGTGTGTGTGTGCGTGTGTACATGCGTGCGTGTGCACGTGTGCGTGTGTGTCTGTGTGTGTGTGCGTGTGTGTGCATGTGCGTGCGTGTGTGCACATGTGTCTGTGTGTGTGCGTGCGTCTGTGTGAGTGTGTGCGCGCGTGTGTGTGCGCATGTGCGTGCGCGCGCGTGTGTGTGCACGTGTGTGTGTGTGTGTGTGCGCGTGTGTGTGTCTGTGTACATCGGGTTCAGGAGAACTCTCTTCAGTTTCAGCTGAAGACACTGATTTCTAACAAGATAGCCTGAGCCGAGAGTTCACCGGTTCACGCCACAACCCGCTGACTCGAATAAAAGCCCTTTTTCAAACGGCAGTGGAATTTCCCCGGCTCCCGGGCGGCCCCCTCATCACCACAGCGCTCTCCCAGCAGTTCCTGAACCGTGCGCTTTATCTCGGCCAAGAGAGGAACAGCGGCAACAAACACCCTCAAACCACAACACTGTTCATCCCTCCCCCTTCTCTGTGAACGCGCCGACATTGAAATGCCATTGGCTGTGGCAATTAGAACCAAATTTTCAACCAATGAGCTTGAATCATATACAGCTATATGATGTTTTGTTAAAGAGTGCGGGCCGTCAACTGCATATTTTGAAACCTGAATTTACTCTACTATAAACCGGACTATAAACACAGGCGTCAGTGAGTCAACATGTCAGTGAGCCTTTTTCAATGATAGGAAGGGATTTACAATGGTCTTATCGCAATGTTTTAACACAAAAATCTTATTTATTGTACCTTTAAAGGTTAAAGCTTAAAGTTTAAAGGTTTAAACTGATTTTCCTCTGGGTGTAAATCAGAGCAGGGAGGGAAAGGACAGGTGAGTTGGGGAGCCGCACTCGCATTCGCACTCGCACGCGCACACTCACACTCACGCACGCGCACGCTCACGCTCACGCTCACAACCACACACACTCACACCACACACACACACACTCACACTCACAACCACACACACTCACACCACACACGCACACGCACAGACACAGACACGCGCACGCACATGCACACACAGACACAGACACGTGCACACACGCACACAGACACACACACACAACCACACACACTCACACCACACACGCACACACGCACACGCACAGACACACACACACAGACACAGACACACACACACACACACGCACAGACACACACACGCGCACGCACACGCACACGCACACGCACACGCACGCACGCACAAGCACACGCCCACGAGGCCCTTCCAGCCGGAAAATGTTCAATCGAAACATTTTTAAATGAAAGGAATTTGAAGACTCTGTGCAATGCATGCGTCGGAATGTCTGTGGGCTGGCGGTGCTAGCTGTTTGTCATTTACACTCTCGCAACAATAAGAATTCTTTGCTTTTTTTTTTTTGCCGATCAAGTTTGCATGTAAGCCTGCTGGAAAGCTTTTCACACTTATGATTAAGAAGTAAAAAATGGTTTCGTTTTTACAATTCAGGTTTGAACAGTCATTTATTTTTTTATTGTGTATGTTTAACTGTAAAACTACTAAAGGTTAAAAAAATAATTCATTAGCCTGGTGACCCAAAGCCACACCTACCTCTTATCTAGTACTGAGGCCTGGTCACAAGACACAAGAACACCTGCAGTTTCAATGTCTGAGAGCTGAGAACACACACTGCCACTCTCACTCTCACTCTCACTGTCACTCAGTCACTCACACACTGCCACTCACACTCACACTCACACTCACACTCACACTCACACTCACACTCACACTCACACTCACACTCACACTCACACTCACACTCACACTGCCACTCAGTCACTCAGTCACTCAGTCACTCAGTCACTCAGTCACTCAGTCACTCAGTCACTCACTCACTCACTCACTCACTCACTCACTCACTCACACTCACACTCACATTACCTGAAGTTCACACCACGCCACTTCCACGGTGGTGTCCGTGTCCAGACCCTTGTAGACGGTCTTGAAAGCGCCCCGCCCGATCTCAATGTCGAACTTGAGGAACCGCCCATCGGGGGAGGTGCCCACGGCCTTGGTCTCCGCCTCCTCGATGTCTTCCAGAACCTTCTTCTCCGCCCGGGCCTTGGCCGTCTCCCTCTCTCCCTCCTCCCCCGGCTTCTCCGCCCCCCCGGCCGACTCCGCCCCCCCGGCCGACTCCGCCTCCGCAGCGGGCCCCGCCCCCGCCCCCGCCCCGGGCGGGAGGGAGACGCCCCGCTCGCGGCCCTCCTCCGGCTCGCTCCGGGGGGGGGCGGGGGGGTTGGGGCCGAGCGGCGGGGCGTGGCGGGGCAGGTCCAGGGCGGTGGCGTTGGAGTCGCTCACCACGCTGCGGCGGATGAAGCGGTGCTCGGCCGCCTTCGGGTCGCGGTCCGAGGCCAGGCCCAGACGCTCGCACACCAGCGAATCCGAGCAGTTCCTCTGAGGCGCGGGCGGGGCCCCCGCGGCCCCGCCGGGGCTGTCCGACATCTTTTACGAAGAGCGAGGGCGGTCGGCCACTCGGAGGACGGACAGCGCGGTCGACCAATCAGCCGCTCCTCCGCGTGCTGAAGAGCGTCTCTTCCATGGAAAGAATGGAGGCACCAGAATGAAGCCAGGAAATGAATACCTTCTGTAGTCTGTCACAGCGCCCTCTGCTGGTATGGTTAAAGATTATCCTTGTAAGGCACACAGCGCCCCCTGCTGGTAGTGCGTAATCCTAGCGAGTCATCCTTGCTCAGTCAGGCTAGGTGTCCAGGAGCACAAGCGTTCCTTTACCAATGAACAAGGCACTGTCACATGAGTCCTCTCCGTCCACTCCGCACTGACCCTGGATCAGCCATCAGGTAGAGAGGACTGGGCTCTGCAGCTGCTGTCTGTCACTGCGAGCTGCACTGGGATCAGTCTGCAGCCAGGAGCGCTGAAAAGGGAGGGAATGACAAATTCGATTGAGTGCCTCAGCTTCACAGTGTCGTTTTATTCTCAGGAAACAAGCTGGGAATGACCCTCAGTGACCTGGATGTGGTTTTGCCCAGGAAACAAGTGAGGAATGACCCTCAACAACCCAAATGTTATGCTACCCAGGAAACAAGCAGGGAATGACCCTCAGCGACCTGGATGTGGTTTTGCCCAGGAAACAAGTGAGGAATGACCCTCAACAACCCAAATGTTATGCTACCCAGGAAACAAGCGGGGAATGACCCTCAGCGACCTGGATGTGGTTTTGCCCAGGAAACAAGTGAGGAATGAGCCTCAACAACCCAAATGTTATGCTACCCAGGAAACAAGCATATGAAACAAAATGGTGGTGCTAGAGAGCTAATTTCCTGTTTAGGCATAAGCACCACGTTGATTTTTCTGATACTTGGTAAGTTGGTAGTAGGGCACCCTTAACAGCCATTGCTGGAATATGAAGATGATTAGCCACACTGTGGTGTTAAAACAAGCTAAAATGTGTAAAAGTGCCTCTATTTTAAACAGGCACCCGTGTGGACACACCTGAACCAGGCGAGAGCCGTGCATCAGTGCGGCATTCTGTCCACTGCAAACCAAGGGTCCTTACAGGCAAACGCCTACATCTGCCTTTCAGGAATGCCGTTCTGTTCCCCCATTCTGGAGCACAGTACAGATATCTAATGTTTAACAGAGCGCAGTAGACCCAATGGCAGAACCTTGTACAAGACGACACATAAAACACCGGCTAATGTGGACAGGGTTACTGCAGCATTACATCAACTTGGGCAGTATAGGTCAGAGATTGCCCTTTATGGTGACAGTCTTGACCAGGGGTGTGTATGCAGGATTTTCCTGCCACTAGTTACCCTGGCTCAATCAGTTAATTAGCTATATGCACCATGACGGTCACTGTAAATTAGACCACAATAAAATGCTCCAAGACCAGAACATTTATCAGCGCATGCTATAAATGACGGATCATGTAAACGGTTGGGCTAATTACGTCATTAAGAGCAGAATTGGTGAGAAATCCAGAAACAGTTGTTCATACAAATGTCACACAGCAAGATGTGATCGAGCTAATTAGGTAATCAGGAGCAGAGGCTGGCACAAAATCCCGAAACGTTCGGCCCTTGTTGCGCACCTCTGGTGTAAACACAAAGACTTGGACGTCCAGAAAACCGAATCCCACATTTCTGCCCCGTTCAGCACATCCAAACAACTGCTTGCGCTGCAACCAATCTTTTACAAGGCACCGCGAGAGATACTACCGGTTCAACCTACGCAAAGAGCAAAGCTATCAATGTCTTCGATGTTCTCAGAGAAATAGTTAATGCTTATCAGGCAGACAGTAGACCTTGTCCTTGTACACTTGCTGCCTCCAGTTAAAAAGAAGCACATTCTATTGCACAGTAACTACTGGTAAAAAGACCGATACTTCGGCTCCTACTTTAACAACGCTCTTACTTTGCATCTGTAATGGTTCTGAGGTATACATGTACACATTGTATAATGTACAATGTATAACGTTGTTTGCAAAGCGATGGCATTTGCAACACATATTAAAAAAACGAATTGCATTTAAAACACTCAAGACATAAACGCCGCTTATCAGCTTGCTTGCCGAAATAACCATTGTCCTGGTAAAAATCTTGCACATAACGTGCACGTGCAACAGCGCTACTTGAGAGGCCTCAAAATAATCATCTGTACCAACTAGACTGGCCGAATGGAGATGAGATGCGCAGTTTCATCTATACCATAGGTGCGCAGAGGCGATCTGAGATAGTGGCTACGGCATCGATCAGTCACGCGCATTTATCTTGCCGTCAAATTCAACGTGGATTAGTCGGGTAACCATAGCTGCCAACGGTAGGCTGCTGCTTAATGACGTCAGTACTGGTTGGGAATTTAGCAAGCACCGAGCCGGCCAAAAAAAGGAGTCTAGACCATGATGAATCGTATACAAGTTCCACTTTGCCTAGAAATAACCGAGTAGGCATTCAGCCCATTACCGCTCTAAATAGGCTATAATCCAAAGGGAGCTTTGGAGTTCGTAGATAAGAACGTTCTCCATCCCCACAGATAAAAAGAAATCCGAGACGCCGACGGAGCCAGGTGAAACTAACAGCATTGGCTATGTGTTTATTTGTTAATGTTTCATCCCTTGACCTAGTTTGCAGAATTTGATTTATTACCTATATGGTTGTCTGCCAATATCTAAACATCTGGTCTGACGCGGATTTATGTTTTTGGAGAATGTTTGTAACATCGGGCTTTCCACGGAGCTGATTAGCCAATTTGTTTCAATTACCTTTCTTAGTAACCAGCGTTTCTTAACCGGAGATGATTCATGGGGCCTCTGAAACATATAGGATCTCCAGCCCTCTTCGTCTTCTGTAGGCTATGAGGTAAAAGTATCCGGTGATCATGTGGAATCGGTGGCAGTTTGTCTCGTATAACTTCAACAATCATTAAGTTTTCACCACGACAGGAAAAGACGATGGTCAAATTGGAATACTTGTCTCAGATGACCAGCATAATATCGTCGACAGATTATTTTGAGCACTTCATCCCCTTCTTGGTGAAAGTGCAGCAGATGGCTATGATGAGGCGCAGATCGCTTCCCCTCCACAACAGTCGCGTTGACCTTTTGTCCTTTTGTTGTTCGCTAGCTAAACCATGAACAAATAAAAACGAACAACTGCTAAAATCCCGTACGATTCGTCCTTTTTTACGCCACGGTTAGTATTTGAAGGTCCTTTGTCTCGGCTGCCAGCAGTGTAAATAAGACCGTTGCGAGTTTCCACGTGCGCTGACCCTTCCTTCTGTTTGGTTGTTTTTACTGATAATGATTTCATCTGAAAAGCGGAACGTTGTGTCAGACATACGCTGCCTTTTTCCCATCCGCGCCAGCCCGACGCTTTTGTTGTGGCGCCGAGAGTGAATGCGGGTCTTCCACCTGAATGGTGACGGTCACTATCGGCCAGCCCTTCTTTCTGACAGAAGGGGGAGGAGAGCCGTTTTCTGCGCACCGCGCACCGGGGAACTGACACATGGTGCTGAAAAACCCGTGCGCATTTATTCGTGCTATAAGGTAACGACACGGATCTGAACGACTGTATAAAATAAAGCCACAGGCTCTGTTCACCACGTGGTGGGCAGCTTGCAAAGTAGTTGGCAAGGTGACAGGTAGATATCCAATTAGCTAGCAAGGTTTGTATCCGAGTAAAGACAGGGTAGCTTTGCGTGCCATTTCTTTCCGGCTATAGTGGTGAAATCGAGATTCTCGCTTGTATAGGCTACGTCGACAGCTCGCTATCCTAGTCCTCGAAACAGAATGTCAAAAACAAACAGACAAGCTTTAATTTCATTCACACGGTTCTGACGTAGTATGTATATTTATTATTTATAATCGGGAGAACACTCACTCTGTGCCCGCGCCAGCTCCTCAGGTGTACCTGCGGTGACTTCTTAAATGCCTACTGCGCATGTGCGATAGCAGCATCAGCACATTTTCTTGCCTTGAAAGAGCACAACGCAAGCAAGGTAGTAGTGCTCGCTACCGTTTTAAAGGCGCATACGATTGCGCGCCGATGCTTGGACTGCGCAGGAAAACACATTTAATTAACCCTGTGAAATGCAGTTCTGAAACTCACTTGGACAAAAAATGTCTGCCAGATGAATAAAAGTGTTAATTATTCTGCTTGTCTCGTCTCCCCAGTTTTGGGAAGTCTAATACAAAACATATAGGGACAGTATACGACATCAGTAACAGGAATTTGATTAAACAAATCAGAGGCACAACTGCTTTAAAAATGTAGCGAATCTTGCAGATATAAAATTGTAATTAACACTAATTCAGTTCATGGCAAATAGTGTTGACCAGTGTAATGATTTGCAATCATTTGCTGAAATGCCATTCTGTTTTGAAACACAAATCCCACATTATAGAGTAAATGGTACAAAACACAGACCACACGACACAGACTGGAGACACACAGAGACCACACTATAAGCGCCATGTTGGTGTTGCATGAAGCTGTAGGTGGGTTCATCACTGCCTGCCCAGCACAGTCAAAGGTGACCAGATTCAACATCAAAGGCAGGTCTGTAATGGGTGATGTTTTTGTACTTGCCATTTCGCTGACGCTTTTATCCAAAGAGACTTACAGTTGATTAGACTAAGCAGGAGACAATCCTCCCCTGGAGCAAGGGCCCAACAGCTATGTGGATCCTATTGTGGCTACACTGGGGATTGAACCGCCCAGTCTTGTACCTTGACCACTACGCTACAGGCCGCCCTACTACTCAGTCAAAGGTGACCAGATTCAACATTAATGGCAGGTCTGTAATGGGTGATGTTTTTGTTCTACTTCATGCTGGTTATTTAACAAATGAATTTCATTTATATACAGTGACCACACAACACCAATTATTTGGTGAGTTATTGACCAAAGCACAATTCCCAGGGCAAAGCCATTGCTGAGGAGTAGTTGTTGGGTTGAGTTGCAGAGTGAATGCTGACTTAAGCTGTGAGATAGGGTTGGGTTAAGATGTCCGGTTGCATCCGGTTAAGCTGTAGGATAGGTGTTGGGTTATTATCGTTTATTGTTGCGATAACATGTAGTTTAGTGTCGGGCTAATTTGTAGGATAGGTGTTGGGTTACACTCCAGTTTATTGTTGTGGTGGTTCGATCCCCGGTGTAGCCACAATGAGATCTGCTAGGTCGTTGGGAGCAAGGCCCTTAACCCTGCATTGCTCCAGGGGAGGATTGTCTCCTGCTTTGTCTAATCAACTGTAAGTTGCTCTGGAAAAAAGCATCAGCCAAATAAGGGGGGAGAGAGACTTAACATAGTAACGTTAACATAGTTTAGTGTTGGGTTAAGCGGTCAGATAGGTGTTGGGTTACAACAGCACTACTGAAAACCATGTCCTGCGGGCCGCAGTGTCTGCAGGTATTTGCTCCGACCGTGTGCTACACCACCTGATTTCACCAATTATTTCACCTGCTTCGTTCAGATGAGCAGCAAATGAATGAAATCAGGTGGTGTAGCACACGGTTTGAGCAAACGCCTGCAGACACCCCCGCAGGACGTGGAATTGAGTAACACTGGGTTACTTTATAGTAACCCCCCCCCCCCCCCCGGTAACTCTTATTTTATAGCCAGTTAATTACCTTGTACTTACTGTGTAAATACCAGGGACTTATTCGGTAACTATTTTGATTTCAGAGGCAAGTACATTGAAATGAGCTGTAAAACGGGCATACATACTGTAGTACATACATATGGTACTCACAGACTTTGCTTCACAGCACTTGCCGCTGAAAGCAAAGTACTTACCTGATAATTACACAAGTAGCTGTGTACTTACCCAGTAAATACGAGGTAATTAACAGGCTGTAAAGCAGTGTTTCCCAACTCCAGTCCTCGGGACCCACATGCCAGAAGGTTTTTGTTGTAACCAGTAACTCACACACCTGATTTAATGATTGAACCAATCAAACCACAAAAATGCCCTTGATTAGTTAAATCAGGTGTGTGAGCTACTGGTTACAACAAAAACCTTCTGGCAAGTGGGTCCCGAGGACTGGAGTTGGGGAAACGCTGCTGTAAAGCCTGAGGCCCTTTACTTGAAGATTTATTGACCAACAGTCAGCCCCCACAGCAGTAGCACGGCACGCATGAAAACCAAGCCTAACGTAGTGACCCAGTCCTCTCCCCCGGGTGGTTCCTGAAGGCCTGAGGCCCGTCCCGAGAGGCGGGGGTAGGGGGCCCAAGTGCGCGCATCTGGATTGGCTCCAGTGGCCGGAGGGAGGCGAAACACGGGGCCGCAGGGGAGCGGGCCCTGTGACCTAAGGGGCCGTCTGTCTGTTCCACTCCAACACCCCGTCGGCAGATTTCTCACAGGGCTGGGAGAACCCGAGGGAAAGGGGGGGGGGGTCGCAGCGGGGAGCTGCTGCCAGATTTGGGATGTTATACAGCAACAGCCTTCAACATGGCAACAGGGCTCAGCCAATGAGCAGAGCCGAGGAGCTCACGCTCTGACAAACACCGCCAGGAAGACAGTGCTCAACACTACACACTACAAGACACACTCCACATATAACACTACACACTACACACTACATATAAGCGGGCGACATGGCTCAGGCAGTAAGAGCAGTTGTCTGGCAGCCAGAGGGTTGCCGTTTCGATCCCCGCACGGGCTGTGTCGAAGTGTCCCTGAGCAAGACACCCAACCCCCAAATGCTGCTGACGAGCTGGTCGGCGCCTTGCATGGCAGCCAATCGCCGTTGGTGTGTGAGTGTACGTATCAATGGGCGAATGAGAAGCAATAATTATACAGCGCTTTGGATAAAGGCGCCATATAAATGCCAACCATTTATCATTTAAATAACACTACACACTGCAATAAACACTACACATAACAAGACACACTACACTACACATAACACTACACACTGCACA
>NC_083778.1:4970488-4985488 GCF_963514075.1 Conger conger | reverse complement strand
CACACAAACACACACACACACACACTCAGTATACACAGTACACACACACACCGAGTATACACAGTACACACACACACACACACACACACACACAGTATACACAGTACCCACACACACACTCAGTATACACAGTACACACACACACACACTCAGTAAACACAGTACACACACACACACACACACACACACACACTGAGTATACACAGTACTCTCACACACACACACACACACACACACACACTGAGTATACACAGTACACACACACACACACACACACAGTATACACAGTACACACACACACACACTGAGTATACACAGTACACACACACACACACACACTGAGTATACACAGTACTCACACGCACACATGCACACACACACACACACACACTGAGTATACACAGTACATACACACACACACATACATACACACACTGAGTATACACAGTACTCACACACACACACTCAGTATACACAGTATTCACACACATACGCACACACACACTGAGTATACACAGTACTCACACGCACGCATGCGCACACACACACACTGAGTATACACAGTACACACACACACACACAGAGTATACACAGTACTCACACAAACACACACACACACTCAGTATACACAGTACACACACACACAGACACACACACTGAGTATACACAGTACTCACACACGCACACACACACACACACACACACACACACACACTGAGAATACACAGTACACACACACACACACTGAGCATACGCAGTACACACACACACACACACACTGAGCATACGCAGTATACACACACACACACACAGAGTATACACAGAGTATACACAGTACACACACACACACTGAGTATACACAAGTACACACATTTACATTTACATTTACATTTTTGTCATTTGGCAGACACTTTTAATCCAAAGCGACTTACAAGTGCATAGGTTCTACCATAAGTCAAAGCATCACATCCAGAACTAGGAAAACACACATGGAATGCTGTTCTAAACATAGTCGTCATCATAAGTGCAATTTCTTTTTTTTTGGGGGGGGGGGGGGGGTGGGTTAGACAAGGATAGGAATATCAGAAAGGAGGGGTGGGGGAAATCAGGAGGGTGGACTAAGGTAGAGTTTGAAGAGGTGGGTTTTGAGTCTGCGTCAAAATAGGGGGAGGGATTCTGCTGTCCTGATAGTGGTAGGCAAGTCATTCCACCACTGAGGAACCAGAACGGAAGACAGGCGTGAACGTGCAGCTCGACTGCCAGGTGCACGCAGAGAGGGAACCATAAGGCCACCAGAGCTGGCAGACCGGACACACACACACACACACACACACACACACACACACACTGAGCATACGCAGTACACACACACACACACACACACACACACACACGAGTATACACAGTACACACACACACACACACAGAGTATACACAGTACACACACACACACACACACACTGAGCATACGCAGTACACACAGGGCCCCTGGGACTCAACCGTAAACGTCTCCGGCACATTCCGTTCCTACGGAATCAGATAAGGGTCATTTCAACCCTTCCCCCACAGGGCGGGGAACCTGTGCTGTCCAGAGCAAGGGCCACCTTCAGTCGAGCCGGTGGGGTAGGCCTGGTTCAGCAAACAATCCATCGAGTCAACACGAAGAGAGGCGTTCATCCCGCTCGCCTTCAGCCCCCACACTGCTGCGGAAACGTAAGCACAACGCAATGAGGAAACCCAACGCACCCAGTAAAAACAGCTCCTGCGACGTGCCCTGGACATGTGCAAGTCTTGCAAGTGAAAGCAATTTGGTCTTATTAGTTACGATTTACTGACCGATTTACCCTTCGTGAATTGCTTTGAAGTGTATATTGTGTGCGCATATCAGGTTTTTTTTTTTTTTTTTTTTAAGGAGAATTTCATTGGACTGAATTTAGCTTTTGAGTTCGATGAAGCCGGTCAGATATTAACCACACACGAGACCCGGGTTCACTGAAGACTGAGATGAAAAACAAGTGTGTGATGACATAGTTCAGTGTCCACACACACACTCACACATGCACGCACGCACGCACACACACACACACACAGTGTAGTGTGAAAGCACTCGTCCTCTCAAAGGGCATTGAGCTTGAAATCAGGACACTTGAATAGCATTTAATGCCACCATAGATTTTACAGCTTTGCTTTGCAGACCTGGGTGCTTAAAATTCATAAGACGTCAGTTAGGCGAATGGAATGTCCTTGCTCCTTCAAAAGTCAGTTCGATGCCAAAACCGTAATAAACACGCGTGGCAGATGTGGAGATGTGGCCCTTCAGGTCTACCGTTTATACGTCCGACTTTTCGAAAAAAAGAAAAACGCTTGTAGCATACTTAGGATGCGCTCAAATGGGAGTTTGGCACTTCCGAACATCTACTTCTTCAGTCGCTCCAGGTTGGAATGTCCTTGAAGGTACAATCGGTAATTTTGGACTAATTGTCAAGAGAGGAATTGCAGCAACTTTGGTAGAACGTCGGTCCGTCCACTGTATATTTTAATTTAAGGACTATGAACACAGGCAGAGGCTGCGTCAACATGTCATTTTCCAATGATAGGAAGGGATTTACAATGGTCTTGTAACAGCCCCTTTTGTTGTAACACAAAAATCTTACCGATTGTACCTTTAAAGATGGCAGACCTCGGATAATTAAAAATAGATGAAAAATAAGAGGTTGGAATGGCCGCCAGGTGTTCATTCTTCCCTTCTAATCAGGATTGATTAACCTGGCGACACCTGGTGAGACCAATCAGTGGCCTTAATCAGTCAATTAACCATCAGGTAGAAACGAAAACGTTAGCGAACGTTTGCAAACATATTCAAACTTTTTTCTGTTCGCCACTAACGTTAAAAGGTAGTGTGCCGCGAACGGAAATGGCTGCCGACGCGGAAAGAACAAAAGTTGACAATTATTTGGACAATTAGTTATAATACACTTTAATTAATATAATATTTATTATTACGTTGATCAGACAAGCAACGAATCAGCTAGCTGGCATTGTTAAATCTAATTCGCATCCATTTGTATTCAAAATGCGAACTAAATGGAATGTTCATTTAAAACCGTTCAACAGTAACTGTTTGTTGCAAACACAGTTCACCGTCTTGAACGCACCTTTGCTCCGACATCAAGAGGCAGATTTCAGTGTCCCTGTAAGCAAGCATGTATGGGTGGGTGGGGAGCACCCCCTGGTGGGAAAAATGAAGTATTAACCACAAGTTTGGCAGCTATTTTACATGAACGAATGTGCAAGTACTGGAATACGGAACACAATTTACCGGCACAGGCACAACAACAAACACACTGCTAAATAGTGGGCCTTTCCAGGGTGTCAAAAGCAGAGATGAATTACAATTTACAGTCTTATAGGGACTTTAATAAACATGTGAAGACTTGTGCAAGGGTTAACAACTGCTTTTATGCATTTACATTGTCCTCAAACACATAGACCTCATGTAGCATACAGTTGCTACTTACATCATTTTATTTTTTTTATTGCATTTTCTCATATCAAGAATATTTTGAATACTTGCGATTAGTCGGCACAGCAGTGAGAGGTTGCTCCTGGGAGCGTTTGCATAGAAAAACAGCAGGTTTGTGAGCTGGTCGCTCATGGTTGCTCTGACAACCCCTCACCTCTGACCTCTGACCCCGCGGGCTCATGGGTGTGATTGGGGGTCGGCCTGTGGGACCGAAGCTGGAATGTGGGAAACAACGTGTTTTTGTCCTGCAGTCACTAACCCACCTCTGGACTAAAACAGCTTTGACATTATCTAACTTCCTAACTGACTGTAGCCTTCCCTTTGACTTCCTTGTTGAGTTAGTCGGTGGTTTCCAGTCGTATTCTACCTCTATTATACTGGTGCTGGTGCCACATATGCAGGCCTTCCCACTCACATGACATTGTTCTGGCAGACACTAGAGAGTTCTTCATCTTTCTGTCACACTTTCAATGGGGCATCCAGTGTTATGGACAGGAACTGCAGAGAAATGAATGTGACAGTGACAGTCTCTCTTAGTCAAAATCCAGAATTGGTCAGTATGGCAAGATTTAGTCACAGTGCGGCAGAATTAGAGTCACAGTATGGCAGAATTATACAGTACTGGTATCAGAGTCATAGTGAAGAATTTTAGTCATTTGGTAATGCAGGATTACGAAGGAGCGGTATTAGTTATCGTGAAGGGACAGAGTCATTGCACAGGATTAGAGTCATAGTGAAGGAATAGAGTCATAGTGAAGGGACAGAGTCATAGCACAGGATTAGTCATAGTGAAGGAATAGAGTCATAGTGAAGGGATAGAGTCGTAGCACATGGTTAGCGTCATAGCACAGGATTAGAGTCCAGAGTACAGTTGTCGAGCAGAGTGCAACTGGTCTACCCGTCTAAATCCGCAAATTATTTTCTCGATGAGTTGAAACCAGGCTGGCTCATTATAGCCCTTTCCCACTGTAGAGCTTAACCAGGCTGGCTCATTATAGCCCTTTCTCACTGTAGAGCTGAACCAGGCTGGGTCATTACACCCCTTTCCCACTGTAGAGCTGAACCAGGCTGGCTCATTATACCCCTTTCCCACTGTAGAGCTGAACCAGGCTGGCTCATTACACCCCTTTCCCACTGTAGAGCTGAACCAGGCTGGCTCATTATAGCCCTTTCCCACTGTAGAGCTGAACCAGGCTGGCTCATTATAGCCCTTTCCCACTGTAGAGCTGAACCCTTTCCCCACTGTAGAGCTGAACCAGGCTGGGTCATTATAGACTTGATTAACACTGATAATTTTACTGTAGCCCATCAGTGTGCAAACAGTGTAAGTGAATACACTCCAGCAACACTTCTGATGAAATCTAAGGATGCAAAATGCGTGGAAAAGATAGAAGCACATATATGGAGGAGATGCAGAGAGGAAATGCAAATAACTTGGAAGTTTTATCACCCTTTAACTAGAGATAACATTTTGCCACAGAGGCAGGGAGCTAAGAACCATTCATGAACAAACTGGAAAAAGTAATGGTTAGCCTGCACATCTGATGGACAAGTAATTTAATCATTTAAATTCAGTAAGAATTATATAATCATTACGTGGAATCATTTATCTTTGTTGCCATTTTCGGTTTTCGAGAGCTGCGCATAGAAGATATTTTACATTACATTACATTAATGGCATTTGGCAGACGCTCTTATCCAGAGTGACGTACACTTGATTAGACTAAGCAGGAGACAATCCTCCCCTGGAGCAATGCAAGGTTAAGGGCCTTGCTCAAGGGCCCAACGGCTGTGCGGATCTTATTGTGGCTACACCAAGGATCGAACTGCCAACCTTGCGAGTCCCAGTCATGCGCCCTAACCACTACACTACGCTACAGGCCGCCCTTCATATTTCTATCGTTTTAGATAAAGGGAAATTATTACGCTGGGCTGAATCCCATGTACCCAGCTACTTTTCTCTGTATCTTTTACCAGCTGTGACACTGGGTGGAAAAACTAAATGTCTTTGACAAGGAAGTTAGGTCTGAGTGCAACAACTTCAGAAATTAAGGAAGACCAGTGAGAAACAAACAGTGAGAAAAGTGGCAATGCAGCCTTCTGTTGGAAGCATCTCAATTTGTGTGAATTGGCCGTGTTCGAATCAGCACACAACTGAAGTTGTACACAACCTGTATGCTGCTTGTGTATTCAATAGTAGACAAGATTCTGACACTGCCACTTCCATTTTAAGACTGGTTGTGAATTATGTAGCCATGTTTTTGCAGGGCAGCGTTTCTAACAGTTGTTTGGGTTTCATCAATGTCACAAAACATCGTTAGGAGTGACATCACAAGTTCCTTCCATTTTGTATCGCTGGGGTATTAAATGCAACAAGCCTCTTATTAAATATCAGTTTAACCCAGTGGTGTTTTATCCACACTTAACTTCCAATAGGCTTTTTTCTATAAGTATTATTAAATGAATAACACTGAATTTTTCACCTCCGAATTATTGATATTATTGAGATGCAATAATGGCGTCATCAAACACTATTTTAAATAAAACCGGACAGGCAAACCCAGTCGCCCACTCCGTTTACACGGGATCAACAGACAGCAAATAATCAAAATAAAATAACCAGTAGTTCGAAAAAATAATTGATATTCATCGACTTTATTATATAAATATCAACTTTAATGTTTACTGTAAGAATATAAAACAATTACATTTTTTCTTCTTTTTTTTTTTTTTTTTTTTACAAATACACTTACAGTACATTTTAACACGGTCCCGTTTCAGCAGGACATCTCTGCTGCAGGTCGACAATATGATGTTCCATAGGCCTTTTACCCACCAAAACAAAACGAGTCAAATCAACCGTTTCTTGTTTTTCCCCGCAGCCTCCTTTAACATCACATTTCAGAATTAGCCTAAGTTGCAAAAATCGCTAGTTTAGCCATTTCAAAGGAGGGAGCGAATTCGCGATTCATCGCAATCGACCGCGAACGAGAAACGGCTGATTTGTAACACGGCATTTAAAAAAATGAAATCACTTCAATTTGAAGTAGCCTATAGTGCTCTGAATTATAGCCATAAATTGGTACAAAAATCTGCTTACATAAGCATAAACACACCGGCGGCAGAGACTTATTATTCAAAGCTTGAATCCAAGGCTTTGAGGCCTGTAAGTTGTGCTTCAACAGAAAAAAATAAAGGCTTTTGTATTCAGAAGTGTGTATTTTTCTGTCTTTGCATAAACTTGGTTTATTCGGAATTAAGCAGCCAGGGTTTCGAAATACTTGTATGTTTATTATTGTTAAGTATTCGAAGGAAAGTCAGCAAAAACGAGTTAAAAAAATATTTATTTTGTCACTCTCAGAGACGCAGTGGGGGATGGGTCTATTTACTAGGCACGATTCGTCTCCGTTTCGTTTTCTTATGAAGAATACAGGGGATTTATTAAATGAACGAGGTAGCCAAAACGTTGTTTACGTTACATATGAGGTGAAACAAACGAATTGAAAGGACTATAAAATGGCGAATGTCCTTACTAGGCGTGTAATAGCCTAATATTTTTAAATGACATGCGGGTTGATGGGCTAATCTTAATTTGTCTAAAGGAATTCGTCACAGTTTTTAAAGTTGAATTGCAAAAATATTTACCTGTGAGGTTCGGTGAAACCGACTCTTTTAAAATTATGAAACCCCGCCCACTCGCTCCCTACTCTTCCCAAATCTTGGGAATTTCACCTGACTTTTTCAGCGTGACTCTCCGTCATCTGCCACAGCCCCAGGTTTAACACTTTAAGGCAGGGGAGCTGGGTGATTCTCTCCAGGCCCCGTTTCGTGATCTTAGTACATCCATACAGATCGATCCCGGTCAACTGAGTCAGGTGGTCCGCAATCAGCTCCAGGCCTTTGTCCGTAATCCGCACGCACTGGCCGATGTTGAGGGTCCGAAGCTCATGCATCTGGCGGACCATCCTGTTGATCCCGTCGTCGCTTATGTGGCAGGAGCACAGGGACAAGGACTTGAGCTGGTACAGGCCCTGCGCGATGTAGGCCAGGCTCTGGTCGCCTATCTTGTCGCAGAAAGACACGTCCAGTCCCGACAGCCTCAGCGTGCCCATGGCGAGGTGCATGATGCCGGTGTCGCTGATGTTGTCACAGGAGCGGAGGTTCAGGGTCCAGAGGCTGCTCATGGGTGACAGGTGGATCATGCCCGCGTCCGATATTCCGCCGCAAAAACTCAAATTGAGAACTTTGAGCTTGGTCAGGCCTTTGGAGGTGTGTTTGAGGGACAGGTCCGTTAGCTTCTGACAGTCCTGTAACGTCAGGTACTCCAGGTTAAGGCACCCCTCGGCCGCGCTCCGCGTCATGCCAGCCAGATGGCCGATGCCGACGTCCGACACATGCCGGCAGCTGCGGAGGTTGAGGCTCTTCAGCCGGTGCAGTCCCCAGGCGATGAGCAGCAGACCCGTGTTGGTGATGTTGCTGCAGCCGCCAAGTTCCAACACCTCCAGGTTTTTCAGATACTGTGCGATTCGACCCAAGCTGGAGTCCGTGATCTGTTTACAGAGGCTGAGGTTCAGTACCCGCAAGGAAGGAATCTCCTGCACAAAAGCGTGTCCCAGGCCGTTGTCCGTCAAGTTGTAGCAGCCGCTAAGATTTAGGCTCTCGATGTTCGGCATCCCCTGTATCACGTAGCTGAGGCTGCGCCGCAAGCTCAGAATCTGCACTCTCCGGATTCCCCGGGCCTGGAGACTGGGGAACAGCGAAGGGTTGGCCCTCCTTAAATGTAGCTTAGCTTCGACCCCTCTCCAGACCGACTTGTGGTAAGACGCGTCCCTCCAAGCAGCGCACACTTGGGCCACCCTACCTTTATCCCTCACGTCCAAGTAACTGAAAATCATGGCTAAAATTTCCGGAAAGAGACACGAAATGTGCGTCTCCATTTTAGACGTGTGCTACGTAGCCTACAACGCCGGCAAGCAAACCAACCGCTGGTTTTCTTTGAAAAGTCTATCCGGGCAACAAATATCGCTTTCCCGTGTATCTTTTCATGGATATTTGTGCAAATCGATCAACTCCGGGTCCACGTGATCCGTCTGGGGTGCGCAGTTGGATTCAAATGCAAAAAAATCCCAAAAGCTGGTTCGAGTACAATCCTTACCCAAAGGCGGAAAAGCGCCAGCGAGCAATTAGACAGCGCTACCCATTTTGTCTCGAGACAATCTTCCTCGATCGCCCCGGGGATCCCAACGTTCGTACATTTTCGAAAAGGCCTTTATAAATCCAGTAATACTGCGAGGGAAAAATCCGAACCGGTTCGTGTATTTCGTCCAACCACAACAGTACAAAAATAAAGGTTTCACCGCGCAGCGCTCCGCCCGCACGCATTGCCGAGCCGAGGGGCTTTCTGTTGCCTTTGTCTCATCTTTTCAAACTGACTTGGCAGGGACGCCAGGACCGCACTGGTGCGGGGGAACACGTAACAAACACAACACAAATATGGTATCTCCGCAGATGGCTGAAATCATATACCGTATAAAAATAATAACTAAAGAAAAACTAACCGTAAAAGTGCATGCAGTGCATCATAAGAAAATAAGACATACGTGAATGACAGACTATTGTCCATGTCAATACCCCCCTTTTCCTGGAGGATTATTGGTTCAGCCCAGGTCAGCTGGAACAGTAGGAGCAGTTCCCCTGGAAACCAACTTCTTACAATTCAGTTCGCTCTACTCTTCGCCCAATAATTTTCTAAAAGGAGTTATGGGCTTTTTTGCTTTAATATTTTTCTTTAATATTTGATAATTAACGTTGCCAATTCACGGTTTTGTAGTTGCAAGGCCTATTTTATGTGAAAAAACGCCAACAAATATCCAGCATAGTTTGGTTCACTGGCAAATTGTCACTTCATTCCATACATTTAGCATTCATTGTGGATACTTCCAATTAAAACAGTTGCTGGTGATATAGACCGAATATAGACAGGGCCATAATAAAGGAAATAAACTAAAACAATAATAATAATCGTGTTGTAGACATTTGATTGTAGTTGTGTAGTAGGCAATGAGAGACAACGCACACACGCACACACGCACACAGCTGCAACAGACACAGGCATGTCTGGACATGGAGAAGCATGGGACACGAACGCTCATAATTGTTCAGAAGTTCTGGGCATCCAGCCCCCGTACTCCTGACCATTTTAAAATGAAAACATGATTCATAGCCTTTAAATGTTTAATTATTTTTTTACAGGTATTAATATGTCCTGCAGATAATTTTGTTTATTATTAATATTTATCTATTTTGGTTCGGAGGTAGAAACTGCTGCACTCATGACCTGAAGTTTTCCAACCACCACCCACATGTCGCATCCACCTGGGCGATGCGCGGCAGCCATTTTGCGGCAGACATCAGCTGAGTATTACACATCTGGGACAGAATCACAAATAGTTCGTCACGGCACCGTAGTTCTGTCACGGTAAGATGCTAACAAACTGTGTGCCACGCAGCCAGGTCCAATAACCCGCCGTGGGACCCGTGTGACCCCGGTGCTGACCGTAATCATCTCTGCTTCCCTCCTCCGAATAAAGAGGGGGAAATGCCTGAGGAAGCGGACACTCCACTCCATGGTGCACCTAAAATATAATTACACTGCAGGTTTGTTTTCTATATTGTCTTAGGTTTCAGCTCTTTAGACTGGGGAAGGTAAGCAGGAGAGCTTGGTGCAGGGTGCACGACAGCTCTATACACTATGTTTGTTCACTCCTCTACTTGAGCAAAGTAAGTGTAAGGCCCAGGGGTCAGAAAGTATGTTGTATGTTTCTTCCACCAGTGAACTCAACCAGCTGATTGCACTGATTAATTCTCCCTCCTGGCTGAAGAATTGTGCTAATTAGCAAACCCAGGGGACTGGAAGTAAATACCGGGGAGGACTTTTACTTTTTGAACCTGGATCTTCCACAAATCGGCCAATTGAAGAGGACGACTGAAAACTTGTTTTTATCAGCAGGCATGTCCAGGCTTTTTAAAAGTACACTCAGTGGTAAAATCAGATTATTTATTGTTGTTCAATAGCCGATTAATATGGGGCTGGTAGTCCTCACTCCTGGTCCTGGAGAGCCGCAGTGTGCCGGTTTATATTTTTCCGTCTCAATATCAGGAACCAATTATGACCCAAGAAATCTGGGAAGGTGACTTGTAATTAGCTGCTTTAATCGATCAATTAAATGCTGAGTAACAACAAAAGCCAGGACTCTCCAGGGCAAGAGGGAGGATCGCTGGTGGAATGCAGACCATGTTTGTCGGAGTTTGTAATTTACAATAGTAGCCACTAGATGGCAATAGTACTCTTTTGGTACCGTTTTGCATGAGTGGATGAAATGTATTTCCTAGTTTTAAATCCGTATTGGTGGTATGTTAATTTAGAGATCGCTGTCCGTGCAGATAGTTTGGGAATGTCACAACATACAGTTATCGTATTTTTCAATAAACCTCCAATCAATAATTTGTCATTGGCACGTGTGACGTGGAACAGGGAACTTGTCGATGATCCTATCCTTTAAAGAAAGGGAACTGATGAGTTTGTAAAAAATACAAATCCAGCCTGCCCCCAAAGTCTTAATAGACTGACCATTTTATCCGACCCTGGTCCTGGGGAGCTATAGGGTCTGCTGGTTTTTGTTGTGACTCTGCACTTAATGAATCAATTAAAGCAATTAATTACACAGGTAACTCGCCTCACCTGGGTATCTGGGTCTAAGCAGAGTAGGGGTTTTAAGGTGAAAACAAAAACCAGCAGACGCAGTAGCTCTCCAAGATCAGGGTTGGAGACTTCGGGTTTCGATTTTTAATACATTTGCAAAAAGTTCTAAAAACATGTTTTTACTCTGTCATTATGGGTTATTGAGTGTAGATTGATCGGCAAATTGGCAATTTCATCTGTTTCAAATAAAATCTACAACACAATAAAGTGAAAAAAGTGAAGGGGGCTGAATACTTTCTGAAGCCGCTGTACATCTCGTGCCTGGTGTGTGGTTTAGAAATACATGGAAACTTATGCGTTTTTAAACATATTTAATCGTTTTACGAAACATTCATTGCCTGCTCATTGATAAATGAATCTAAATGCAAAGCTCTTGTCCGCTAAATAAAAAATGTGCACAAATGGTGTTTGCGTGTTTCTAAGCAGCGACTACAGCCCGGGCTGTCAACAAGAAAATAACGCGTAATCTAAGAAAAAAACATCGACTCTCATTTACAAAAAGACTTATCGTAAAATATGTTAGTAAAATTCTGCTGTGAATGTATAGGACTTAAAGTGTATGTTTTCGCCGTCAGATCTGCGTCGACTCAAGCCACGCAGAGTTCCGGATCCGGGGCTGCTGGGACTCCCGCTTCAGCAGGGCCTCTACGGCGCCATCTAGTGCCGACATCCAGGCTTTCTGGAAGAGACGGAGCAGCACAAGTGAAGGGGCCAGCTTCCGGGCAATTGATAGTGATAACCTAGTGATAACAATATTTTATCTCAAAAAGCCTATTTTCCCATTGGACTCCATTCATGTTGAACTGCAATCTTAAAATATTTCAACAATCGATGCTATTTAGGGGCGGCCTGTAGCGTAGTGGTTAAGGTGAATGACTGGGACCCGCAAGGGCGGTGGTTCAATCCGCGGTGTAGCCACAATAAGATCCGCACAGCCGTTGGGCCCTTGAGCAAGGCCCTTAACCCTGCATTGCTCCAGGGGGAGGATTGTCTCCTGCTTAGTCTAATCAACTGTACGTCGCTCTGGATAAGAGCGTCTGCCCAATGGCATTAATGTAATGTAACATATTATTGTTTTCGTCATTGTTTGTTCATATTTTTCCCCATAGCGCTAAGATAAAAGATTAGGCAAAAAAGATGTTTCTGGTTCTGCTGATTCCAAAACTTTGCAGCCTTGTTTGGCAACTGCCCAAGCGTTTTTTTTCATTGGTTCTTCCACTGAGGCACGTAATTGCCCTGTGTTCCCCTCCTTGTGCATGTGAGTAAGCATGTGACCAAGGACACAACTGAGCATGTGCAGTGAGTGAGACAATTACACTTCCTGGTGTCATGCGTGACAGAATTTTCCCCCATAAGTTCCTATTGGCCTCGCTGTTTGGATACTCTAAAGTAGAGGTCACAGAAAGTGACATGAGAAAATATTGTTTTCCAGTTATTACACCTAGTGAAAGGAGTCATAATCAGGGCCACCAGTTTGTCTCCCCTTGTTTTCACACATTGCACTTCAGTGATCCGTCCACTAGAGGTCGCTGTAGCCTATTTGTCAAGCCCCTTCGTAAAGAATGATCCCAAATGCACCACCTCAATAATCAAAGCTGATTAAGTAATTTCCACTAATTAAGCACAGACGATGATTGACAGCGATGTTTACAAGCAACAGTGATTCAATTTAGTTTGATTACTTACTACCGTGAACATGCTGCAGTGTTTTTGGTATGGGGTACAGGGGCATGATAGGTTTTTGTTAGGAGCAAAGGGAAATGGCTGCATTAAAAAATGTGCAGTCCGTATGTTTGTATTTGGTCAGTAGGTACAATTTCTGTTATATTGGCTCTGTAGTCCATTACATTACATTTTAGCAGATGCTCTTATCCAGAGCGACGTACAGTTGATTAGACTTAGCAGGAGACAATCCTCCCCTGGAGCAATGCAGGGCTACTGCAACCACCCAGTCATGTACCTTAACCACTACGCTACAGGCCGCCCTACATCTGCCCAGTCCAGCAGATTGGATTTGAAACGACACAATATGCAGCCTTTTTTCTCTATTTTGAGTAAGGGTGCCAACAATTCTGGAGCCCACTGTACATGAATAAGGGCCTGAATGTGGCAGTGAAGCCGTCGCCAACATTAGCGCTGCTAATGAGAAGGCAAGAATGCATGAGCTCATTTTAGCGCTGTCAATCATTTATACAGACAGCGTTGCTGACAGACCTGAGGCAGGGAGAAAGTGCTGGGCGCTGGGCGTGGCTGCTGTTGCCATGGAAGCGCGAGTCACCTGAGCGGAGGCTGAGAGCGTCACCTTACATTACGCGTGAGAAGCGGTTCATAAACACAGTTCCCTGTTGTTATTAGCGTGGCTTTGGTGTGTGCTCGAACAGGAGTTGCATTACATTACATTGACATTAATGGCATTCGGCTGACGCTCTTGTCCAGAGCGATGTACTAAGGAGGGCCGATCCGAGAGCTGTCAATTACCTTAATTTATTTTTCCGACAGCTCTATACACTATGTTTGTTCACTCCTGTACTGGAGCACAGTAAACAGTGACAATCCTCCCCTGGAGCAATGCAGGGTTAAGGGCCTTGCTCAAGGGCACAACAACTGTGCGGATCTTATTGTGGCTACACCGGGGATCGAACCACCGACCTTGCGGGTCCCAGTCATGTACCTTGACCACTATGCTACAGGCTGACCTTGCGGGTCCCAGTCATGTAGAATACTGTGCAAAAGTCTTAGGCATCTGCATAACATTCTATACAGAAATAATTCAATGAAAGGTCCTAAATAAATGTACTACACATTTTACATTACATTTGAGTAATTTGGCAGAATAGTTAAAAACTGAATCAAATAAATATTTTTTATGACCACCCTTTGGCGTTAAAACGGCATCACTTCTCTGAGATAGCCAGTTCTATAAGACAATCAGCATGGAGGTTGTTCCAAGCATGTTGGATAACTTGCCACAGTTCTTCTGCAGACTTTGGTTGGCTCCTTGCTTCTGATCTCAGACAGCCTTGATCAAGTTTTTATGTAAAAAGTAGTCAATTGCTTTCAGTAATGTTACTTTTTTAATTAATTAGAAAAATGTCTCTGTAAAATTAAATCTTTTGGAAAATGAATATTTGGAAATCTGAAATGTGTTCTTTTATACTCACAAAATAAACATATATATATATATATATATATATATATATATATATATATATATATAATAAAGTCAAGGGTGCTTAAGACTTCTGCACACTACTGTACCTTAACCACTACGCTACAGGCCAACCTTGCGGGGCCCAGTCATGTACCTTAACCACTACACTACAGTTACCTTGACGGACTCGGATGGGGCCTGCAGCACAAACACGCCGATGCACTGCTGGTAGCGGTTCTGGTGGGTGACAATGAAGGAGTTGAGAAGGCCGGATGCTGAAATGAAAACACAGCCAGGTTCAGACCACCATGCTGCAGGAAACAGGAAGTAGGAAGCTGTGCTGCAGGAAACAGGAAACAGGAAGCTGTGCTGCACGATACAGGAAGTAGGAAGCTGTGCCGCAGGATACAGAAAGTAGGAAGCCGTGCTGCAGGAAACAGGAAGTAGGAAGCAGTGCTGCAGGATACAGGAAGTAGGAAGCTGTGCTGCAGGAAACAGGAAGTAGGAAGCTGTGCTGCAGGAAACAGGAAGTAGGATGCAGTGTTGCAAGAGACGGAAAGTAGG